>NW_020824904.1:0-207638 GCF_003285875.2 Drosophila novamexicana
TTTTTTTTTGCATTAAACATAGGATGGAAAACTTAATAATAAAGTTTAAAATATGGCTGCCATTTAACAGTATGATATCTAATATTGCCAGCATGTTTTTTTTGCATTAACAGGATGTTATGAGAGAAATAGAAAAATGAGAATTTCTCAAAATCTGTACCGATGTTTTAATGAAATAAATAGCAAAATGATTGATAAATCGTGCTCTATATGCACAACTACCGTGCATTTGGGGCCATTTTCGGAGAAAGAAAAAATAAAGTTTAAAATATGGCTGCCATTTAACAGTATGATATCTAATATGCCAGCATGTTTTTTTTTTTGCATTAACATAGGATGTTATGAGAGAAATAGAAAAATGAGAATTTCTCAAAATCTGTACCGATGATTTTAATGAAAAAATAGCAAAATGATTGATAAATCGTGCTCTATATGCACAACTACCGTGCATTTGGGGCCGTTTTCGGAGAAATTAATAATAAAAGTTAAAATATGGCTGCCATTTAACAGTATGATATCTAATATTGCCAGCATGTTTTTTTGCATTAAGATAGGATGTTATGAGAGAAATAGAAAAATGAGAATTTCTCAAAATCTGTACCGATGATTTTAATGAAATAAATAGCAAAATGATTGATAAATCGTGCTCTATATGCACAACTACCGTGCATTTGGGGCCGTTTTCGGAGAAATTCAATAATAAAGTTTAAAATATGGCTGCCATTGAACAGTATGATATCTAATACTGCCAGCATGTTTATTGCATTAAGATAGGATGTTATGAGAGAAATAGAAAATGAGAATTTCTCAAAATCTGTACCGATGATTTTAATGAAATAATAGAAAAATGATTGATAAATCGTGCTCTATATGCACAACTACCGTGCTTTTGGGGCCATTTTCGGAGAAATTAATAATAAAGTTTAAAATATGGCTGCCTTTAACAGTATGATATCTAATATTGCCAGCATGTTTTTTTTTTTTGCATTAACATATGCTGTTTATGAGAGAAATAGAAAAATGAGAATTTCTCAAAATCTGTACCGATGATTTTTAATGAAATAAATAGCAAAATGATTGATAAATCGTGCTTTATATGCACAACTACCGTGCATTTGGGGCCGTTTCGGAGAATTTAAATAATACAGTTAAAAGATGGCTGCCATTAACAGTATGATATCCTAATATTGCCAGCATGTTTTTTTTTTGCATTAACATAAGAGGTTATGAGAGAAATAGAAAAATGAGAATTTCTCAAAATCTGTACCAATAATTTTAATGAACTAAATAGCAAAATGATTGATAAATCGTGCTCTATATGCACAACTAACCGTGCATTTGGAGCCGTTTTCGGAGAAATTAAAAAATAAAGTTTAAAATATTGTTTTCCATTTAACAGTATGATATCTAATTTTATACCAGCATGTTTTTTGCATTAAGATAGGATGTTATGAGAGAAATAGAAAATGAGAATTTCTCAAAATCTGTACCGATGATTTTAATGAAATAAATAGCAAAATGATTGATAAATCGTGCTCTATATGCACAACTACCGTGCATTTGGGGCCGTTTTCGGAAAACTTTAATAATAAAGTTTAAAATATGGCTGCCATTTAACAGTATGATATCTAATATTGCCAGCATGTTTTTTTTTGCATTAACATAGGATGTTATGAGAGAAATAGAAAAATGAGAATTTCTCAAAATCTGTACCGATGATTTTAATGAAATAAATAGCAAAATGATTGATAAATCGTGCTCTATATGCACAACTACCGTGCATTTGGGGCCGTTTTCGGAAAGCTTTAATAATAAAGTTTAAAATATGGCTGCCATTTAACAGTATGATATCTAATATTGCCATCATGTTTTTTGCTTTTTGCATTAACATAGGATGTTATGAGAGAAATAGAAAAATGAGAATTTCTCAAAATCTGTACCGATGATTTTAATGAAATAAATAGCAAAATGATTGATAAATCGTGCTCTATATGCATAACTACCGTGCATTTGGGGCCATTTTCGGAGAAATTAAATAATAAAGTTTAAAATATGGCTGCCATTTAACAGTATGATATCAAATATTGCCAGCATGTATTTTTGCATTAAGATAGGATGTTATGAGAGAAATAGGAAAATGAGAATTTCTCAAAATCTGTACCGATGATTTTAATGAAATGAATAGAAAAATGATTGATAAATCGTGCTCTATATGCACAGCTACCGTGCATTTGGGGCCATTTTCGGAGAAATTAAATAATAAAGTTTGCAATATGGCTGTCATTTAACAGTATGATATCTAATATTGCCAGCATGTTTTTTTTTTGCATTAACATAGGATGTTATGAGAGAAATAGAAAAATGAGCATTTCGCAAAATCTGTACCGATGATTTTAATGAAATAAATAGCAAAATGATTGATAAATCGTGCTCTATATGCACAACTACCGTGCATTTGGGGCCGTTTTCGGAGAAATTAAATAATAAAGTTTAAAATATGGCTACCATTTAACAGTATTATATCTAATATTGCCAACCTTTTTTATTTTGCATTAACATATGATGTTATGAGAGAAATAGAAAAATGAGAATTTCTCAAAATCTGTACCGATGATTTTAATGAAATAAATAGCAAATGATTGATAAATCGTGCTTTATATGCACAACTACCGTGCATTTGGGGCCGTTTTCGGAGAAATTAAATAATAAAGTTTAAAATATGGCTGCCATTTAACAGTATGATATCTAATATTGCCAGCATGTTTTTTTTTTTGCATTAACATAGGATGTTATGAGAGAAATAGAAAAATGAGAATTTCTCAAAATCTGTACCAATGATTTTAATGAAATAAATAGCAAAATGATTGATAAATCGTGCTCTATATGCACAACTACCGTGCATTTGGAGTCGTTTTCGGAGAAATTAAATAATAAAATTTAAAATATGGCTGCCATTTAACAGTATGATATGATTTAATAATAAAGTTTAAAATATTGCGAGCATGTTTTTTTTTTTTGCATTAACATAGGATGTGATGTGAGAAATAGAAAAATGAGCATTTCTCAAAATCTGTACCGATGATTTTAATGAAATAAATAGCAAAATGATTGATAAATCGTGCTCTATATGCACAACTACCGTGCATTTGGGGCCGTTCTCGGAAAACTTAATAATAAAGTTTAAAATATAGCTGCCATTTAACAGTATGATATCTAATATTGCCAGCATGTTTTTTTTGCATTAACATAGGATGTTATGAGAGAAATAAAAAAATGAGAATTTCTCAAAATCTGTACCGATGATTTTAATGAAATAAATAGCAAAATGATTGATAAATCGTGCTCTATATGCACAACTACCGTGCATTTGAGGCCATTTTCGGAGAAATTAAAAAATAAAGTTTAAAATATGGCTGCCATTTAACAGTATGATATCTAATATGGCCAGCAAGTCTTTTTTTTGCATTAAGATAGGATGTTATGAGAGAAATAGAAAAATGAGAATTTCTCAAAATCTGTACCGATGATTTTAATGAAATAAATAGCAAAATGATTGATAAATCGTGCTCTATATGCACAACTACCGTGCTTTGGGGCCGTTTTCGGAGAAATTAAATAATAAAGTTTAAAATATGGCTGCCATTTAACAGTATGATATCTAATATTGCCAGCATGTTTTTTGCATTAAGATAGGATGTTATGAGAGAAATAGAAAAATGAGAATTTCTCAAAATCTGTACCGATGATTTTAATGAAATAAATAGAAAAATGATTGATAAATCGTGCTCTATATGCACAACTACCGTGCATTTGGGGCCGTTTTCGGAGAAATTCAATAATAAAGTTTAAAATATGGCTGCCATTGAACAGTATGATATCTAATACTGCCAGCATGTTTTATTGCATTAAGATAGGATGTTATGAGAGAAATAGAAAAATGAGAATTTCTCAAAATCTGTACCGATGATTTAATGAAATAAATAGCAAAATGATTGATAAATCGTGCTCTATATGCACAACTACCGTGCATTTGGGGCCATTTTCGGAGAAATTAAATAATAAAGTTTAAAATATGGCTGCCATTTAACAGTATGATATCTAATATTGCCAGCATGTTTTTTTTTTTTGCATTAACATATGATGTTATGAGAGAAATAGAAAAATGAGAATTTCTCAAAATCTGTACCGATGATTTTAATGAAATAAATAGCAAAATGATTGATAAATCGTGCTTTATATGCACAACTACCGTGCATTTGGGGCCGTTTTCGGAGAAATTAAATAATAAAGTTTAAAATATGGCTGCCATTTAACAGTATGATATCTAATATTGCCAGCATGTTTTTTTTTTTGCATTAACATAAGAGGTTATGAGAGAAATAGAAAAATGAGAATTTCTCAAAATCTGTACCAATAATTTTAATGAAATAAATAGCAAAATGATTGATAAATCGTGCTCTATATGCACAACTACCGTGCATTTGGAGCCGTTTTCGGAGAAATTAAAAAATAAAGTTTAAAATATTGTTTCCATTTAACAGTATGATATCTAATTTTACCAGCATGTTTTTTGCATTAAGATAGGATGTTATGAGAGAAATAGAAAAATGAGAATTTCTCAAAATCTGTACCGATGATTTTAATGAAATAAATAGCAAAATGATTGATAAATCGTGCTCTATATGCACAACTACCGTGCATTTGGGGCCGTTTTCGGAAAACTTTAATAATAAAGTTTAAAATATGGCTGCCATTTAACAGTATGATATCTAATATTGCCAGCATGTTTTTTTTTTTGCATTAACATAGGATGTTATGAGAGAAATAGAAAAATGAGAATTTCTCAAAATCTGTACCGATGATTTTAATGAAATAAATAGCAAAATGATTGATAAATCGTGCTCTATATGCACAACTACCGTGCATTTGGGGCCGTTTTCGGAAAACTTTAATAATAAAGTTTAAAATATGGCTGCCATTTAACAGTATGATATCTAATATTGCCATCATGTTTTTTGCTTTTTGCATTAACATAGGATGTTATGAGAGAAATAGAAAAATGAGAATTTCTCAAAATCTGTACCGATGATTTTAATGAAATAAATAGCAAAATGATTGATAAATCGTGCTCTATATGCATAACTACCGTGCATTTGGGGCCATTTTCGGAGAAATTAAATAATAAAGTTTAAAATATGGCTGCCATTTAACAGTATGATATCAAATATTGCCAGCATGTATTTTTGCATTAAGATAGGATGTTATGAGAGAAATAGGAAAATGAGAATTTCTCAAAATCTGTACCGATGATTTTAATGAAATAAATAGAAAAATGATTGATAAATCGTGCTCTATATGCACAGCTACCGTGCATTTGGGGCCATTTTCGGAGAAATTAAATAATAAAGTTTGCAATATGGCTGTCATTTAACAGTATGATATCTAATATTGCCAGCATGTTTTTTTTTTGCATTAACATAGGATGTTATGAGAGAAATAGAAAAATGAGCATTTCGCAAAATCTGTACCGATGATTTTAATGAAATAAATAGCAAAATGATTGATAAATCGTGCTCTATATGCACAACTACCGTGCATTTGGGGCCGTTTTCGGAGAAATTAAATAATAAAGTTTAAAATATGGCTACCATTTAACAGTATTATATCTAATATTGCCAATCTTTTTTATTTTGCATTAACATAGGATGTTATGAGAGAAATAGAAAAATGAGCATTTCGCAAAATCTGTACCGATGATTTTAATGAAATAAATAGCAAAATGATTGATAAATCGTGGTCTATATGCATAACTACCGTGCATTTGGGTCATTTTCGAAGAAATTAAATAATAAAATTTAAAATATGGCTACCATTTAACAGTATGATATCTAATATGGCCAGCATGTCTTTTTTTGCATTAAGATAGGATGTTATGAGAGAAATAGAAAAATGAGAATTTCTCAAAATCTGTACCGATGATTTTAGTGAAATAAATAGCAAAATGATTGATAAATCGTGCTCTATATGCACAACTACCGTGCATTTGGGGCCGTTTTCGGAGAAATTAAATAATAAAGTTTAAAATATGGCTGCCATTTAACAGTATGATATCTAATATTGCCAGCATGTTTTTTGCATTAAGATAGGATGTTATGAGAGAAATAGAAAAATGAGAATTTCTCAAAATCTGTACCGATGATTTTAATGAAATAAATAGCAAAATGATTGATAAATCGTCCTCTATATGCACAACTACCGTGCATTTGGGGCCGTTTTCGGAGAAATTAAATAATAAAGATTAAAATATGGCTGCCATTTAACAGTATGATATCTAATACTGCCAGCATGTTTTATTGCATTAAGATAGGATGTTATGAGAGAAATAGAAAAATGAGAATTTCTCAAAATCTGTACCGATGATTTTAATGAAATAAATAGCAAAATGATTGATAAATCGTGCTCTATATGCACAACTACCGTGCATTTGGGGCCATTTTCGGAGAAATTAAATAATAAAGTTTAAAATATGGCTGCCATTTAACAGTATGATATCTAATATTGCCAGCATGTTTTTTTTTTTTTGCAGTAACATATGATGTTATGAGAGAAATAGAAAAATGAGAATTTCTCAAAATCTGTACCGATGATTTTAATGAAATAAATAGCAAAATGATTGATAAATCGTGCTCTATATGCACAACTACCGTGCATTTGGCGCCGTTTTCGGAGAAATTAAATAATAAAGTTTAAAATATGGCTGCCATTTAACAGTATGATATCTAACATTGCCAGCATGTTTTTTTTTTTTTGCATTAACATAGGATGTTATGAGAGAAATAGAAAAATGAGAATTTCTCAAAATCTGTACCGATGATTTTAATGAAATAAATAGCAAAATGATTGATAAATCGTGCTCTATATGCACAACTACCGTGCATTTGGCGCCGTTTTCGGAGAAATTAAATAATAAAGTTTAAAATATGGCTGCCATTTAACAGTATGATATCTAACATTGCCAGCATGTTTTTTTTTTTTGCATTAACATAGGATGTTATGAGAGAAATAGAAAAATGAGAATTTCTCAAAATCTGTACCGATGATTTTAATGAAATAAATAGCAAAATGATTGATAAATCGTGCTCTATATGCACAGCTACCGTGCATTTGGGGCCATTTTCGGAGAAATTAAATAATAAAGTTTAAAATATGGCTGCCATTTAACAGTATGATATCTAATATTGCCAACCTTTTTTATTTTGCATTAACATAGGATGTTATAATAGAAATAGAAAAGTGAGAATTTCTCAAAATCTGTACCGATGATTTTAATGAAATAAATAGCAGAATGATTGCTAAATCGTGCTTTATATGCACAACTACCGTGCATTTGGGGCCGTTTTCGGAAAACTTTAATAATAAAGTTTAAAATATGGCTGCCATTTAACAGTATGATATCTAATATTGCCAGCATGTTTTTTTTTTGCATTAACATAAGAGGTTATGAGAGAAATAGAAAAATGAGAATTTCTCAAAATCTGTACCAATAATTTTAATGAAATAAATAGCAAAATGATTGATAAATCGTGCTTTATATGCACAACTACCGTGCATTTGGAGCCGTTTTGGGAGAAATTAAATAATAAAGTTTAAAATATTGTTGCCATTTAACAGAATGATATCTAATCTTACCAGCATGTTTTTTGCATTAAGATAGGATGTTATGAGAGAAATAGAAATATGAGAATTTCTCAAAATCTATACCGATGATTTTAATGAAATAAATAGCAATATGATTGATAAATCGTGCTCTATATGCACAAGTACCGTGCATTTGGGGGAGTTTTCGGAGAAATTAAATAATAAAGTTTAAAATATGGCTGCCAATTAACAGTATGATATCTAATATTGCCAGCATGTTTTTTTTTTTTGCATTAACATAGGATGTTATGAGAGAAATAGAAAAATGAGAATTTCTCAAAATCTGTACCGATGATTTTAATGAAATAAATAGCAAAATGATTGATAAATCGTGCTCTATATGCACAACTACCGTGCATTTGGGGCCGTTTTCGGAAAACTTTAATAATAAAGTTTAAAATATGGCTGCCATTTAACAGTATGATATCTAATATTGCCAGCATGTTTTTTTTTTTTGCATTAACATAGGATGTTATGAGAGAGATAGAAAAATGAGAATTTCTCAAAATCTGTACCGATGATTTTAATGAAATAAATAGCAAAATGATTGATAAATCGTGCTTTATATGCACAACTACCGTGCATTTGGGGCCGTTTTCGGAGAAATTAAATAATTAAGTTTGAAATATGGCTGCCATTTAACAGTATGATATCTAATATTGCCAGCATGTTTTTTTTTTTTGCATTAACATAAGAGGTTACGAGAGAAATAGAAAAATGAGAATTTCTCAAAATCTGTACCGATGATTTTAATTAAATAAATAGCAAAATGATTGATAAATCGTGCTTTATATGCACAACTACCGTGCATTTGGAGCCGTTTTCGGAGAAATTAAATAATAAAGTTTAAAATATGGTTGCCATTTAACAGTATGATATCTAATATTGCCAGCATGTTTTTTTGCATTAAGATAGAATGTTATGAGAGAAATAGGAAAATGAGAATTTCTCAAAATCTGTACCGATGATTTTAATGAAATGAATAGAAAAATGATTGATAAATCGTGCTCTATATGCATAACTACCGTGCATTTGGGGCCATTTTCGGAGAAATTAAATAATAAAGTATAAAATATGGTTGCCATTTAACAGTATGATATCTTATATTGCCAGCATGTATTTTTGCATTAAGATAGGATGTTATGAGAGAAATAGAAAAATGAGCATTTCGCAAAATCTGTACCGATGATTTTAATGAAATAAATAGCAAAATGATTGATAAATCGTGCTCTATATGCACAACTACCGTGCATTTGGGGCCGTTTTCGGAGAAATTAAATAATAAAGTTTAAAATATGGCTACCATTCAACAGTATTATATCTAATATTGCCAACCTTTTTTATTTTGCATTAACATAGGATGTTATGAGAGAAATAGAAAAATGAGCATTTCGCAAAATCTGTACCGATGATTTTAATGAAATAAATAGCAAAATGATTGATAAATCGTGGTCTATATGCATAACTACCGTGCATTTGGGTCATTTTCGAAGAAATTAAATAATAAAGTTTGAAATATGGCTGCCATTTAACAGTATGATATCTAATATGGCCAGCATGTCTTTTTTTTTGCATTAACATATGATGTTATGAGAGAAATAGAAAAATGAGAATTTCTCAAAATCTGTACCGATGATTTTAATGAAATAAATAGCAAAATGATTGATAAATCGTGCTCTATATGCACAACTACCGTGCATTTGGCGCCGTTTTCGGAGAAATTAAATAATAAAGTTTAAAATATGGCTGCCATTTAACAGTATGATATCTAACATTGCCAGCATGTTTTTTTTTTTTGCATTAACATAGGATGTTATGAGAGAAATAGAAAAATGAGAATTTCTCAAAATCTGTACCGATGATTTTAATGAAATAAATAGCAAAATGATTGATAAATCGTGCTCTATATGCACAGCTACCGTGCATTTGGGGCCATTTTCGGAGAAATTAAATAATAAAGTTTAAAATATGGCTGCCATTTAACAGTATGATATCTATAATTGCCAACCTTTTTATTTTGCATTAACATAGGATGTTATAATAGAAATAGAAAAGTGAGAATTTCTCAAAATCTGTACCGATGATTTTAATGAAATAAATAGCAGAATGATTGATAAATCGTGCTTTATATGCACAACTACCGTGCATTTGGGGCCGTTTTCGGAGAAATTAAATAATAAAGTTTAAAATATGGCTGCCATTTAACAGTATGATATCTAACATTGCCAGCATGTTTTTTTTTTTTGCATTAACATAGGATGTTATGAGAGAAATAGAAAAATGAGAATTTCTCAAAATCTGTACCGATGATTTTAATGAAATAAATAGCAAAATGATTGATAAATCGTGCTCTATATGCACAGCTACCGTGCATTTGGGGCCATTTTCGGAGAAATTAAATAATAAAGTTTAAAATATGGCTGCCATTTAACAGTATGATATCTAATATTGCCAACCTTTTTATTTTGCATTAACATAGGATGTTATAATAGAAATAGAAAAGTGAGAATTTCTCAAAATCTGTACCGATGATTTTAATGAAATAAATAGCAGAATGATTGATAAATCGTGCTTTATATGCACAACTACCGTGCATTTGGGGCCGTTTTCGGAGAAATTAAATAATAAAGTTTAAAATATGGCTGCCATTTAACAGTATGATATCTAATATTGCCAGCATGTTTTTTTTTTTTGCATTAACATAAGAGGTTATGAGAGAAATAGAAAAATGAGAATTTCTCAAAATCTGTACCAATAATTTTAATGAAATAAATAGCAAAATGATTGATAAATCGTGCTTTATATGCACAACTACCGTGCATTTGGAGCCGTTTTGGGAGAAATTAAATTATAAAGTTTAAAATATTGTTGCCATTTAACAGTATGATATCTAATTTTACCAGCATGTTTTTTGCATTAAGATAGGATGTTATGAGAGAAATAGAAATATGAGAATTTCTCAAAATCTATACCGATGATTTTAATGAAATAAATAGCAATATGATTGATAAATCGTGCTCTATATGCACAAGTACCGTGCATTTGGGGGCGTTTTCGGAGAAATTAAATAATAAAGTTTAAAATATGGCTGCCATTTAACAGTATGATATCTAATATTGCCAGCATGTTTTTTTTTTGCTTTAACATAGGATGTTATGAGAGAAATAGAAAAATGAGAATTTCTCAAAATCTGTACCGATGATTTTAATGAAATAAATAGCAAAATGATTGATAAATCGTGCTCTATATGCACAACTACCGTGCATTTGGGGCCATTTACGGAGAAATTAAATAATAAAGTTTAAAATATGGCTGACATTTAACAGTATGATATCTAATATTGCCAGCATGTTTTTTTGCATTAACATAGGATGTTATGAGAGAAATAGAAAAATGAGAATTTCTCAAAATCTGTACCGATGATTTTAATGAAATAAATAGCAAAATGATTGATAAATCGTGCTCTATATGCATAACTACCGTGCATTTGGGGCCATTTTCGGAGAAATTAAATAATAAAGTTTAAAATATGGCTGCCATTTAACAGTATGATATCAAATATTGCCAGCATGTATTTTTGCATTTAGATAGGATGTTATGAGAGAAATAGGAAAATGAGAATTTCTCAAAATCTGTACCGATGATTTTAATGAAATGAATAGATAAATGATTGATAAATCGTGCTCTATATGCACAGCTACCGTGCATTTGGGGCCATTTTCGGAGAAATTAAATAATAAAGTTTGCAATATGGCTGCCATTTAACCGTATGATATCTAATATTGCCAGCATGTTTTTTTGAATTAAGATAGGCTGTTATGAGAGAAATAGAAAAATGAGAATTTCTCAAAATCTGTACCGATGATTTTAATGAAATAAATAGCAAAATGATTGATAAATCGTGCTCTAAATGCACAACTACCGTGCATTTGGGGCCATTTTCGGAGAAATTAAATTATAAAGTTTAAAATATGGCTGCCATTTAACAGTATGATATCAAATATTGCCAGCATGTATTTTTGCATTAAGATAGGATGTTATGAGAGAAATAGGAAAATGAGAATTTCTCAAAATCTGTACCGATGATTTTAATGAAATGAATAGAAAAATGATTGATAAATCGTGCTCTATATGCACAGCTACCGTGCATTTGGGGCCATTTTCGGAGAAATTAAATAATAAAGTTTGCAATATGGCTGCCATTTAACAGTATGATATCTAATATTGCCAGCATGTTTTTTTTTTTGCATTAACATAGGATGTTATGAGAGAAATAGAAAAATGAGCATTTCGCAAAATCTGTACCGATGATTTTAATGAAATAAATAGCAAAATGATTGATAAATCGTGCTCTATATGCACAACTACCGTGCATTTGGGGCCGTTTTCTGAGAAACTAAATAATAAAGTTTAAAATATGGCTGCCATTTAACAGTATGATATCTAATATTGCCCGCATGTTTTTTTGCATTAAGATAGGATGTTATGAGAGAAATAGAAAAATGAGAATTTCTCAAAATCTGTACCGATGATTTTAATGAAAAAAATAGCAAAATGATTGATAAATCGTGCTCTATATGCACAACTACCGTGCATTTGGGGCCGTTTTCGGAAAACTTTAATAATAAAGTTTAAAATATGGCTGCCATTTAACAGTATGATATCTAATATTGCCAGCATGTTTTTTGTTTTTTTGCATTAACATAGGATGTTATGAGAGAAATAGAAAAATGAGAATTTCTCAAAATCTGTACCGATGATTTTAATGAAATAAATAGCAAAATGATTGATAAATCGTGCTCTATATGCATAACTACCGTGCATTTGGGGCCATTTTCGGAGAAATTAAATAATAAAGTTTAAAATATGGCTGCCATTTAACAGTATGATATCAAATATTGCCAGCATGTATTTTTGCATTTAGATAGGATGTTATGAGAGATATAGGAAAATGAGAATTTCTCAAAATCTGTACCGATGATTTTAATGAAATGAATAGATAAATGATTGATAAATCGTGCTCTATATGCACAGCTACCGTGCATTTGGGGCCATTTTCGGAGAAATTAAATAATAAAGTTTGCAATATGGCTGCCATTTAACAGTATGATATCTAATATTGCCAGCATGTTTTTTTGAATTAAGATAGGCTGTTATGAGAGAAATAGAAAAATGAGAATTTCTCAAAATCTGTACCGATGATTTTAATGAAATAAATAGCAAAATGATTGATAAATCGTGCTCTAAATGCACAACTACCGTGCATTTGGGGCCATTTTCGGAGAAATTAAATTATAAAGTTTAAAATATGGCTGCCATTTAACAGTATGATATCAAATATTGCCAGCATGTATTTTTGCATTAAGATAGGATGTTATGAGAGAAATAGGAAAATGAGAATTTCTCAAAATCTGTACCGATGATTTTAATGAAATGAATAGAAAAATGATTGATAAATCGTGCTCTATATGCACAGCTACCGTGCATTTGGGGCCATTTTCGGAGAAATTAAATAATAAAGTTTGCAATATGGCTGCCATTTAACAGTATGATATCTAATATTGCCAGCATGTTTTTTTTTTGCATTAACATAGGATGTTATGAGAGAAATAGAAAAATAAGCATTTCGCAAAATCTGTACCGATGATTTTAATGAAATAAATAGCAAAATGATTGATAAATCGTGCTCTATATGCACAACTACCGTGCATTTGGGGCCGTTTTCTGAGAAACTAAATAATAAAGTTTAAAATATGGCTGCCATTTAACAGTATGATATCTAATACTGCCCGCATGTTTTTTTGCATTAAGATAGGATGTTATGAGAGAAATAGAAAAATGAGAATTTCTCAAAATCTGTACCGATGATTTTAATGAAAAAAATAGCAAAATGATTGATAAATCGTGCTCTATATGCACAACTACCGTGCATTTGGGGCCGTTTTCGGAGAAATCAAATAATAAAGTTGGCTGCCATTTAACAGTATGATATCTAATATTGCCAGCATGTTTTTTTGAATTAAGATAGGCTGTTATGAGAGAAATAGAAAAATGAGAATTTCTCAAAATCTGTACCGATGATTTTAATGAAATAAATAGCAAAATGATTGATAAATCGTGCTCTATATGCACAACTACCGTGCATTTGGGGCCGTTTTCGGAAAACTTTAATAATAAAGTTTAAAATATGGCTGCCATTTAACAGTATGATATCTAATATTGCCGGCATGTTTTTATGCATTAACATAGGATGTTATGAGAGAAATAGAAAAATGAGAATTTCTCAAAATCTGTACCGATGATTTTAATGAAATAAATAGCAAAATGATTGATAAATCGTGCTTTATATGCACAACTACCGTGCATTTGGGGCCGTTTTCGGAGAAATTAAATAATAAAGTTTAAAATATGGCTGCCATTTAATAGTATGATATCTAATATTGCCAACCTTTCTTTTTGCATTAAGATAGGATGTTATGAGAGAAATAGAAAAATGAGAATTTCTCAAAATCTGTACCGATGATTTTAATGAAATAAATAGCAAAATGATTGATAAATCGTGCTCTATATGCACAACTACCGTGCATTTGGGGCCATTTTCGGAGAAATTAAATAATAAAGTTTAAAATATGGTTGCCATTTAATAGAATGATATCTAATATTGCCAGCATTTTTTTTTGCATTAAGATAGGATGTTATGAGAGAAATAGAAAAATGAGAATTTCTCAAAATCTGTACCGATGATTTTAATGAAATAAATAGCAAAATGATTGATAAATCGTGCTCTATATGCACAACTACCGTGCATTTGGGGCCGTTTTCGGAGAAATTTAATAATAAAGTTTAAAATATGGCTACCATTTAACAGTATGATATCTAATATTGCCAGCATGTTATTTTTTTTTTTGCCTTAACATAGGATGTTATGAGAGAAATAGAAAAATGAGAATTTCTCATAATCTGTACCGATGATTTTAATGAAATAAATAGCAAAATGATTGATAAATCGTGCTCTATATGCACAACTACCGTGCATTTGGGGCCATTTTCGGAGAAATTAAATAATAAAGTTTAAAATATGGTTGCCATTTAACAGTATGATATCTAATATTGCCAGCATGTTTTTTTTGCATTAACATAGGATGTTATGAGAAAAATAGAAAAATGAGAATTTCTCAAAATCTGTACCGATGATTTTAATGAAATAAATAGCAAAATGATTGATAAATCGTGCTCTATATGCACAACTACCGTGCATTTGGCGCCGTTTTCGGAGAAATTAAATAATAAAGTTTAAAATATGGCTGCCATTTAACAGTATGATATCTAATATTGCCAGCATGTTTTTTTTGCATTAACATAGGATGTTATGAGAAAAATAGAAAAATGAGAATTTCTCAAAATCTGTACCGATGATTTTAATTAAATAAATAGCAAAATGATTGATAAATCGTGCTCTATATGCACAACTACCGTGCATTTGGGGCCGTTTTCGGAAAACTTTAATAATAAAGTTTTAAATATGGCTGCCATTTAACAGTATGATATCTAATATTGCCAGCATGTTTTTTTGCATTAACATAGGAGGTTATGAGAGATATAGAAAAATGAGAATTTCTCAAAATCTGTACCGATGATTTTAATGAAATAAATAGTAAAATGATTGATAAATCGTGCTCTATATGCACAACTACCGTGCATTTGGGGCCATTTTCGGAGAAATTAAATAATAAAGTTTAAAATATGGCTGCCATTTAACAGTATGATATCTAATATTGCCAACCTTTTTTTTGCATTAAGATAGGATGTTGTGAGAGAAATAGAAAAATGAGAATTTTTCAAAATCTGTACCGATGATTTTAATGAAATAAATAGCAAAATGATTGATAAATCGTGCTCTATATGCACAACTACCGTGCATTTGGGGCCATTTTCGGAGAAATTAAATAATAAAGTTTAAAATATGGTTGCCATTTAATAGAATGATATCTAATATTGCCAGCATTTTTTTTTGCATTAAGATAGGATGTTATGAGAGAAATAGAAAAATGAGAATTTCTCAAAATCTGTACCGATGATTTTAATGAAATAAATAGCAAAATGATTGATAAATCGTGCTCTATATGCACAACTACCGTGCATTTGGGGCCGTTTTCGGAGAAATTTAATAATAAAGTTTAAAATATGGCTGCCATTTAACAGTATGATATCTAATATTGCCAGCATGTTATTTTTTTTTTTGCCTTAACATAGGATGTTATGAGAGAAATAGAAAAATGAGAATTTCTCATAATCTGTACCGATGATTTTAATGAAATAAATAGCAAAATGATTGATAAATCGTGCTCTATATGCACAACTACCGTGCATTTGGCGCCGTTTTCGGAGAAATTAAATAATAAAGTTTAAAATATGGCTGCCATTTAACAGTATGATATCTAATATTGCCAGCATGTTTTTTTTGCATTAACATAGGATGTTATGAGAAAAATAGAAAAATGAGAATTTCTCAAAATCTGTACCGATGATTTTAATGAAATAAATAGCAAAATGATTGATAAATCGTGCTCTATATGCACAGCTACCGTGCATTTTTGGCCATTTTCGGAGAAATTAAATAATAAAGTATAAAATATGGTTGCCATTTAACAGTATGATATCTAATATTGCCAGCATGTTTTTTTGCATTAAGATAGGATGTTATGAGAGAAATAGAAAAATGAGAATTTCTCAAAATCTGTACGGATGATTTTAATGAAATAAATAGCAAAATGATTGATAAATCGTGCTCTATATGCACACCTACCGTGCATTTAGCGCCGTTTTCGGAGAAATTTAATAATAAAGTTTAAAATATGGCTGCCATTTAACAGTATGATATCTAATATTGCCAGCATGTTTTTTTGCATTAACATAGGAGGTTATGAGAGATATAGAAAAATGAGAATTTCTCAAAATCTGTACCGATGATTTTAATTAAATAAATAGCAAAATGATTGATAAATCGTGCTCTATATGCACAACTACCGTGCATTTGGGGCCGTTTTCGGAAAACTTTAATAATAAAGTTTAAAATATGGCTGCCATTTAACAGTATGATATCTAATATTGCCAGCATGTTTTTTTGCATTAACATAGGAGGTTATGAGAGATATAGAAAAATGAGAATTTCTTAAAATCTGTACCGATGATTTTAATGAAATAAATAGTAAAATGATTGATAAATCGTGCTCTATATGCACAACTACCGTGCATTTGGGGCCATTTTCGGAGAAATTAAATAATAAAGTTTAAAATATGGCTGCCATTTAACAGTATGATATCTAATATTGCCAACCTTTTTTTTGCATTAAGATAGGATGTTGTGAGAGAAATAGAAAAATGAGAATTTTTCAAAATCTGTACCGATGATTTTAATGAAATAAATAGCAAAATGATTGATAAATCGTGCTCTATATGCACAACTACCGTGCATTTGGGGCCATTTTCGGAGAAATTAAATAATAAAGTTTAAAATATGGTTGCCATTTAACAGTATGATATCTAATATTGCCAGCATGTTTTTTTGCATTAAGATAGGATGTTATAAGAGAAATAGAAAAATGAGAATTTCTCAAAATCTGTACCGATGATTTTAATGAAATAAATAGCAAAATGATTGATAAATCGTGCTGTATATGCACAACTACCGTGCATTTGGCGCCGTTTTCGGAGAAATTAAATAATAAAGTTTAAAATATGGCTGCCATTTAACAGTATGATATCTAATATTGCCAGCATGTTTTTTTGCATTAAGATAGGATGTTATGAGAGAAAATGAGAAAATGATTGATAAATCGTGCTCTATATGCACAACTACCGTGCATTTGGGGCCATTTTCGGAGAAATTAAATAATTAAGTTTAAAATATGGTTGCCATTTAACAGTATGATATCTAATATTGCCAGCATGTTTTTTTGCATTAAGATAGGATGTTATAAGAGAAATAGAAAAATGAGAATTTCTCAAAATCTGTACCGATGATTTTAATGAAATAAATAGCAAAATGATTGATAAATCGTGCTGTATATGCACAACTACCGTGCATTTGGCGCCGTTTTCGGAGAAATGAAATAATAAATTTTAAAATATGGCTGCCATTTAACAGTATGATATCTAATATTGCCAGCATGTTTTTTTTTTGCATTAACATAGGATGTTATGAGAGAAATAGAAAAATGAGAATTTCTCAAAATCTGTACCGATGATTTTAATGAAATAAATAGCAAAATGATTGATAAATCGTGCTCTATTTGCACAACTACCGTGCATTTGGAGCCGTTTTCGGAGAAATTAAATAATAAAGTTTAAAATATGGCTGCCATTTAACAGTATGATATCTAATATTGCCAGCATGTTTTTTTGCATTAAGATAGGATGTTATGAGAGAAAATGAGAAAATGATTGATAAATCGTGCTCTATATGCACAACTACCTTGCATTTGGGGCCGTTTTCGGAGAAATTAAATAATAAAGTTTAAAATATGGCTGCCATTTAACAGTATGATATCTAATATTGCCAGCATGTTTTTTTTGAATTAAGATAGGATGTTATGACAGATATAGAAAAATGAAAATTTCTCAAAATCTGTACCGATGATTTTAATGAAATAAATAGCAAAATGATTGATAAATCATGTTCTAAATGCACAACTACCTTGCATTTGGGGCCGTTTTCGGAGAAATTAAATAATAAAGTTTAAAATATGGCTGCCATTTAACAGTATGATATCTAATATTGCCAGCATGTTTTTTTGAATTAAGATAGGCTGTTATGAGAGAAATAGAAAAATGAGAATTTCTCAAAATCTGTACCGATGATTTTAATGAAATAAATAGCAAAATGATTGATAAATCGTGCTCTATATGCACAACTACCGTGCATTTGGGGCCGTTTTCGGAGAAATTTAATAATAAAGTTTAAAATATGGCTGCCATTTAACAGTATGATATCTAATATTGCCAGCATGTTATTTTTTTTTTTTGCCTTAACATAGGATGTTATGAGAGAAATAGAAAAATGAGAATTTCTCATAATCTGTACCGATGATTTTAATGAAATAAATAGCAAAATGATTGATAAATCGTGCTCTATATGCACAACTACCGTGCACTTGGCGCCGTTTTCGGAGAAATTAAATAATAAAGTTTAAAATATGGCAGCCATTTAACAGTATGATATCTAATATTGCCAGCATGTTTTTTTTGCATTAACATAGGATGTTATGAGAAAAATAGAAAAATGACAATTTCTCAAAATCTGTACCGATCATTTTAATGAAATAAATAAAAAAATGATTGATAAATCGTGCTTTATATGCACAACTACCGTGCATTTGGGGCCATTTTCGCAGAAATTAAATAATAAAGTTTAAAATATGGTTGCCATTTAATAGTATGATATCTAATATTGCCAGCATGTTTTTTTGCATTAAGATAGGATGTTATGAGAGAAATAGAAAAATGAGAATTTCTCAAAATCTGAACCGATGATTTTAATGAAATAAATAGCAAAATGATTGATAAATCGTGCTCTATATGCACAACTACCGTGCATTTGGCGCCGTTTTCGGAGAAATTTAATAATAAAGTTTAAAATATGGCTGCCATTTAACAGTATGATATCTAATATTGCCAGCATGTTTTTTTTTGCATTAAGATAGGATGTTATGACAGATATAGAAAAATGAGAATTTCTCAAAATCTGTACCGATGATTTTAATGAAATAAATAGCAAAATGATTGATAAATCATGTTCTATATGCACAACTACCTTGCATTTGGGGCCGTTTTCGGAGAAATTAAATAATAAAGTTTAAAATATGGCTGCCATTTAACAGTATGATATCTAATATTGCCAGCATGTTTTTTTGAATTAAGATAGGCTGTTATGAGAGAAATAGAAAAATGAGAATTTCTCAAAATCTGTACCGATGATTTTAATGAAATAAATAGCAAAATGATTGATAAATCGTGCTCTATATGCACAACTACCGTGCATTTGGGGCCGTTTTCGGAAAACTTTAATAATAAAGTTTAAAATATGGCTGCCATTTAACAGTATGATATCTAATATTGCCAGCATGTTTTTTTTTTGCATTAACATAGGATGTTATGAGAGAAATAGAAAAATGAGAATTTCTCAAAATCTGTACCGATGATTTTAATGAAATAAATAGCAAAATGATTGATAAATCGTGCTTTATATGCACAACTACCGTGCATTTGGGGCCGTTTTCGGAGAAATTAAATAATAAAGTTTAAAATATGGCTGCCATTTAATAGTATGATATCTAATATTGCCAACCTTTCTTTTTGCATTAAGATAGGATGTTATGAGAGAAATAGAAAAATGAGAATTTCTCAAAATCTGTACCGATGATTTTAATGAAATAAATAGCAAAATGATTGATAAATCGTGCTCTATATGCACAACTACCGTGCATTTGGGGCCATTTTCGCAGAAATTAAATAATAAAGTTTAAAATATGGTTGCCATTTAATAGTATGATATCTAATATTGCCAGCATGTTTTTTGCATTAAGATAGAATGTTATGAGAGAAATAGAAAAATGAGAATTTCTCAAAATCTGTACCGATGATTTTAATGAAATAAATAGCAATATGATTGATAAATCGTGCTCTATATGCACAACTACCGTGCATTTGGCGCCGTTTTCGGAGAAATTTAATAATAAAGTTTAAAATATGGCTGCCATTTAACAGTATGATATCTAATATTGCCAGCATGTTTTTTTTTTTGCCTTAACATAGGATGTTATGAGAGAAATAGAAAAATGAGAATTTCTCATAATCTGTACCGATGATTTTAATGAAATAAATAGCAAAATGATTCATAAATCGTGCTCTATATGCACAACTACCGTGCATTTGGCGCCGTTTTCGGAGAAATTAAATAATAAAGTTTAAAATATGGCTGCCATTTAACAGTATGATATCTAATATTGCCAGCATTTTATTTGCATTAACATAGGATGTTATGAGAAAAATAGAAAAATGAGAATTTCTCAAAATCTGTACCGATGATTTTAATGAAATAAATAGCAAAATGATTGATAAATCATGCTCTATATGCACAGCTACCGTGCATTTTTGGCCATTTTCGGAGAAATTAAATAATAAAGTTTAAAATATGGTTGCCATTTAACAGTATGATATCTAATATTGCCAGCATGTTTTTTTGCATTAAGATAGGATGTTACGAGAGAAATAGAAAAATGAGAATTTCTCAAAATCTGTACCGATGATTTTAATTAAATAAATAGCAAAATGATTGATAAATCGTGCTCTATATGCACACCTACCGTGCACTTGGCGCCGTTTTCGGAGAAATTTAATAATAAAGTTTAAAATATGGCTCCCATTTAACAGTATGATATCTAATATTGCCAGCATGTTTTTTTGCATTAACATAGGAGGTTATGAGAGATATAGAAAAATGAGAATTTCTCAAAATCTGTGCCGATGATTTTAATGAAATAAATAGCAAAATGATTGATAAATCGTGCTCTATATGCACAACTACCGTGCATTTGGGGCCGTTTTCGGAAAACTTTAATAATAAAGTTTAAAATATGGCTGCCATTTAACAGTATGATATCTAATATTGCCAGCATGTTTTTTTGCATTAACATAGGAGGTTATGAGAGAAATAGAAAAATGAGAATTTCTCAAAATCTGTACCGATGATTTTAATGAAATAAATAGCAAAATGATTGATAAATCGTGCTTTATATGCACAACTACCGTGCATTTGGGGCCGTTTTCGGAGAAATTAAATAATAAAGTTTAAAATATGGCTGCCATTTAACAGTATGATATCTAATATTGCCAACCTTTTTTTTTGCATTAAGATAGGATGTTGTGAGAGAAATAGAAAAATGAGAATTTTTCAAAATCTGTACCGATGATTTTAATGAAATAAATAGCAAAATGATTGATAAATCGTGCTCTATATGCACAACTACCGTGCATTTGGGGCCATTTTCGGAGAAATTAAATAATAAAGTTTAAAATATGGTTGCCATTTAACAGTATGATATCTAATATTGCCAGCATGTTTTTTTGCATTAAGATAGAATGTTATAAGAGAAATAGAAAAATGAGAATTTCTCAAAATCTGTACCGATGATTTTAATGAAATAAATAGCAAAATGATTGATAAATCGTGCTCTATATGCACAACTACCGTGCATTTGGAGCCGTTTTCGGAGAAATTAAATAATAAAGTTTAAAATATGGCTGCCATTTAACAGTATGATATCTAATATTGCCAGCATGTTTTTTTTTTTGCATTAACATAGGATGTTATGAGAGAAATAGAAAAATGAGAATTTCTCAAAATCTGTACCGATGATTTTAATGAAAAAAATAGCAAAATGATTGATAAATCGTGCTCTATATGCACAACTACCGTGCATTTGGAGCCGTTTTCGGAGAAATTAAATAATAAAGTTTAAAATATGGCTGCCATTTAACAGTATGATATCTAATATTGCCAGCATGTTTTTTTGCATTAAGATAGGATGTTATGAGAGAAAATGAGAAAATGATTGATAAATCGTGCTCTATATGCACAACTACCGTCCATTTGGGGCCATTTTCGGTGATATTAAATAACAAAGTTTAAAATATGGCTGCCATTTAACAGTCTGATATCTAATATTGCCAGCATGTTTTTTTTGCATTAAGATAGGATGTTATGACAGATATAGAAAAATGAGAATTTCTCAAAATCTGTACCGATGATTTTAATGAAATAAATAGCAAAATGATTGATAAATCATGCTCTATATGCACAACTACCTTGCATTTGGGGCCGTTTTCGGAGAAATGATGATTTTAATGAAATAAATAGCAAAATTATTGATCAATCGTGCTCTATATGCACAACTACCGTGCATTTGGCGCCGTTTTCGGAGAAATAAAATAATAAAGTATAAAATATGGCTGCCATTTTACAGTATGATCTAATATTGCCAGCATGTTTTTTTTTTTTTTGCCTTAACATAGGATGTTATGAGAGAAATAGAAAAATGAGAATTTCTCATAATCTGTACCGATGATTTTAATGAAATAAATAGCAAAATGATTGATAAATCGTGCTCTATATGCACAACTACCGTGCATTTGGCGCCGTTTTCAGAGAAATTAAATAATAAAGTTTAAAATATGGCTGCCATTTAACAGTATGATATCTAATATTGCCAGCATGTTTTTTTTGCATTAACATAGGATGTTATGAGAAAAATAGAAAAATGAGAATTTCTCAAAATCTGTACCGATGATTTTAATGAAATAAATAGCAAAATGATTGATAAATCATGCTCTATATGCACAGCTACCGTGCATTTTTGGCCATTTTCGGAGATTTAAATAATAAAGTTTAAAATATGGTTGCCATTTAACAGTATGATATCTAATATTGCCAGCATATTTTTTTGCATTAAGATAGGATGTTATGAGAGAAATAGAAAAATGAGAATTTCTCAAAATCTGTACCGATGATTTTAATTAAATAAATAGCAAAATGATTGCTAAATCGTGCTCTATATGCACACCTACCGTGCATTTGGCGCCGTTTTCGGAGAAATTTAATAATAAAGTTTAAAATATGGCTGCCATTTAACAGTATGATATCTAATATTGCCAGCATGTTTTTTTGCATTAACATAGGAGGTTATGAGAGATATAGAAAAATGAGAATTTCTCAAAATCTGTACCGATGATTTTAATGAAATAAATAGCAAAATGATTGATAAATCGTGCTCTATATGCACAACTACCGTGCATTTGGGGCCGTTTTCGGAAAACTTTAATAATAAAGTTTAAAATATGGCTGCCATTTAACAGTATGATATCTAATATTGCCAGCATGTTTTTTTGCATTAACATAGGAGGTTATGAGAGAAATAGAAAAATGAGAATTTCTCAAAATCTGTACCGATGATTTTAATGAAATAAATAGCAAAATGATTGATAAATCGTGCTTTATATGCACAACTACCGTGCATTTGGGGCCGTTTTCGGAGAAATTAAATAATAAAGTTTAAAATATGGTTGCCATTTAACAGTATGATATCTAATATTGCCAGCATGTTTTTTTGCATTAAGATAGGATGTTATAAGAGAAATAGAAAAATGAGAATTTCTCAAAATCTGTACCGATGATTTTAATGAAATAAATAGCAAAATGATTGATAAATCGTGCTCTATATGCACAACTACCGTGCATTTGGGGGCGTTTTCGGAGAAATTAAATAATAAAGTTTAAAATATGGCTGCCATTTAACAGTATGATATCTAATATTGCCAGCATGTTTTTTCCATTAACATAAGAGGTTATGAGAGAAATAGAAAAATGAGAATTTTTCAAAATCTGTACCGATGATTTTAATGAAATAAATAGCAAAATGATTGATAAATCGTGCTCTATATGCACAACTACCGTGCATTTGGGGCCATTTTCGGAGAAATTAAATTATAAAGTTTAAAATATGGCTGCCATTTAACAGTATGATATCAAATATTGCCAGCATGTTTTTTTGCATTAAGATAGGATGTTATAAGAGAAATAGAAAAATGAGAATTTCTCAAAATCTGTACCGATGATTTTAATGAAATAAATAGCAAAATGATTGATAAATCGTGCTCTATATGCACAACTACCGTGCATTTGGGGCCGTTTTCGGAAAACTTTAATAATAAAGTTTAAAATATGGCTGCCATTTAACAGTATGATATCTAATATTGCCAGCATGTTTTTTTGCATTAACATAGGAGGTTATGAGAGAAATAGAAAAATGAGAATTTCTCAAAATCTGTACCGATGATTTTAATGAAATAAATAGCAAAATGATTGATAAATCGTGCTTTATATGCACAACTACCGTGCATTTGGGGCCGTTTTCGGAGAAATTAAATAATAAAGTTTAAAATATGGTTGCCATTTAACAGTATGATATCTAATATTGCCAGCATGTTTTTTTGCATTAAGATAGGATGTTATAAGAGAAATAGAAAAATGAGAATTTCTCAAAATCTGTACCGATGATTTTAATGAAATAAATAGCAAAATGATTGATAAATCGTGCTCTATATGCACAACTACCGTGCATTTGGGGGCGTTTTCGGAGAAATTAAATAATAAAGTTTAAAATATGGCTGCCATTTAACAGTATGATATCTAATATTGCCAGCATGTTTTTTTGCATTAAGATAGGATGTTATAAGAGAAATAGAAAAATGAGAATTTCTCAAAATCTGTACCGATGATTTTAATGAAATAAATAGCAAAATGATTGATAAATCGTGCTCTATATGCACAACTACCGTGCATTTGGAGCCGTTGTCGGAGAAATTAAATAATAAAGTTTAAAATATGGCTGCCATTTAACAGTATGATATCTAATATTGCCAGCATGTTTTTTTGCATTAAGATAGGATGTTATGAGAGAAAATGAGAAAATGATTGATAAATCGTGCTCTATATGCACAACTACCGTCCATTTGGGGCCATTTTCGGAGAAATTAAATAACAAAGTTTAAAATATGGCTGCCATTTAACAGTCTGATATCTAATATTGCCAGCATGTTTTTTTTTGCATTAAGATAGGATGTTATGACAGATATAGAAAAATGAGAATTTCTCAAAATCTGTACCGATGATTTTAATGAAATAAATAGCAAAATGATTGATAAATCATGCTCTATATGCACAACTACCTTGCATTTGGGGCCGTTTTCGGAGAAATTAAATAATAAAGTTTAAAATATGGCTGCCATTTAACAGTATGATATCTAATATTGCCAGCATGTTTTTTTTTGCATTAAAATATGATGTTATGACAGATATAGAAAAATGAGAATTTCTCAAAATCTGTACCGATGATTTTAATGAAATAAATAGCAAAATGATTGATAAATCATGCTCTATATGCACAACTACCTTGCATTTGTGGCCGTTTTCGGAGAAATTAAATAATAAAGTTTAAAATATGGCTGCCATTTAACAGTATGATATCTAATATTGCCAGCATGTTTTTATGCATTAACATATGAGGTTATGAGAGAAATAGAAAAATGAGAATTTCTCAAAATCTATACCGATGATTTTAATGAAATAAATAGCAAAATTATTGATCAATCGTGCTCTATATGCACAACTACCGTGCATTTGGCGCCGTTTTCGGAGAAATTAAATAATAAAGTTTAAAATATGGCTGCCATTTTACAGTATGATCTAATATTGCCAGCATTTTTTTTTATTGGCATTAACATAGGATGTTATGAGAGAAATAGAAAAATGAGAATTTCTCAAAATCTGTACCGATGATTTTAATGAAATAAATAGCAAAATGATTGATAAATCGTGCTCTTTATGCACAACTACCGTGCATTTGGGGGCGTTTTCGGACAAATTTAATAATAAAGTTTAAAATATGGCTGCCATTTAACAATATGATATCTAATATTGCCAGCATGTTTTTTTTTGCATTAACATATGATGTTATGAGAGAAATAGAAAAATGAGAATTTCTCAAAATCTGTACCGATGATTTTAATGAAATAAATAGCAAAATGATTGATAAATCGTGCTTTATATGCACAACTACCGTGCATTTGGGGCCGTTTTCGGAGAAATTAAATAATAAAGTTTAGAATATGGTTGCCATTTAACAGTATGATATCTATATTGCCAGCATGTTTTTTTGCATTAAGATAGGATGTTATGACAGATATAGAAAAATGAGAATTTCTCAAAACCTGTACCGATGATTTTAATGAAATAAATAGCAAAATGATTGATAAATCGTGCTTTATATGCACAAGTACCGTGCATTTGGGGCCGTTTTCGGAGAAATTAAATAATAAAGTTTAAAATATGGCTGCCATTTAACAGTATTATATCTAATATTGCCAGCATGTTTTTTTGCATTAACATAGGAGGTTATGAGAGAAATAGAAAAATGAGAATTTCTCAAAATCTGTACCGATGATTTTAATGAAATAAAAAGCAAAATGATTGATAAATCGTACTTTATATGCACAACTACCGTGCATTTGGAGCCGTTTTCGGAGAAATTAAATAATAAAGTTTAAAATATGGCTGCCATTTAACAGTATGATATCTAATATTGCCAGCATGTTTTTTTTTGCATTAACATAGGATGTTATGAGAGAAATAGAAAAATGAGAATTTCTCAAAATCTGTACCGATGATTTTAATGAAATAAATAGCAAAATGATTG
Source organism: Drosophila novamexicana (assembly GCF_003285875.2). Classification (NCBI taxonomy): domain Eukaryota; kingdom Metazoa; phylum Arthropoda; class Insecta; order Diptera; family Drosophilidae; genus Drosophila; species Drosophila novamexicana. Next base: position 27,009 of record NW_020824904.1, read on the forward strand.
ATAAATCGTGCTCTATATGCACAACTACCGTGCATTTGAGGGCGTTTTCGGAGAAATTAAATAATAAAGTTTAAAATATGGCTGCCATTTAACAGTATGATGTCTAATATTGCCAGCATGTTTTTTTTTGCATTAAAATATGATGTTATGACAGATATAGAAAAATGAGAATTTCTCAAAATCTGTACCGATGATTTTAATGAAATAAATAGCAAAATGATTGATAAATCATGCTCTATATGCACAACTACCTTGCATTTGTGGCCGTTTTCGGAGAAATTAAATAATAAAGTTTAAAATATGGCTGCCATTTAACAGTATGATATCTAATATTGCCAGCATGTTTTTATGCATTAACATATGAGGTTATGAGAGAAATAGAAAAATGAGAATTTCTCAAAATCTATACCGATGATTTTAATGAAATAAATAGCAAAATTATTGATCAATCGTGCTCTATATGCACAACTACCGTGCATTTGGCGCCGTTTTCGGAGAAATTAAATAATAAAGTATAAAATATGGCTGCCATTTTACAGTATGATCTAATATTGCCAGCATTTTTTTTTTTTTGGCATTAACATAGGATGTTATGAGAGAAATAGAAAAATGAGAATTTCTCAAAATCTGTACCGATGATTTTAATGAAATAAATAGCAAAATGATTGATAAATCGTGCTCTTTATGCACAACTACCGTGCATTTGGGGGCGTTTTCGGAGAAATTAAATAATAAAGTTTAAAATATGGCTGCCATTTAACAGTATGATATCTAATATTGCCAGCATGTTTTTTGGCATTAAGATAGGATGTTATGAGGGAAAATGAGAAAATGATTGATAAATCGTGCTCTATATGCACAACTACCGTCCATTTGGGGGCGTTTTCGGACAAATTTAATAATAAAGTTTAAAATATGGCTGCCATTTAACAATATGATATCTAATATTGCCAGCATGTTTTTTTTTTGCATTAACATATGATGTTATGAGAGAAATAGAAAAATGAGAATTTCTCAAAATCTGTACCGATGATTTTAATGAAATAAATAGCAAAATGATTGATAAATCGTGCTTTATATGCACAACTACCGTGCATTTGGTGCCGTTTTCGGAGAAATTAAATAATAAAGTTTAGAATATGGTTGCCATTTAACAGTATGATATCTATATTGCCAGCATGTTTTTTTTGCATTAAGATAGGATGTTATGACAGATATAGAAAAATGAGAATTTCTCAAAATCTGTACCGATGATTTTAATGAAATAAATAGCAAAATGATTGATAAATCGTGCTTTATATGCACAAGTACCGTGCATTTGGGGCCGTTTTCGGAGAAATTAAATAATAAAGTTTAAAATATGGCTGCCATTTAACAGTATTATATCTAATATTGCCAGCATGTTTTTTTGCATTAACATAGGAGGCTATGAGAGAAATAGAAAAATGAGAATTTCTCAAAATCTGTACCGATGATTTTAATGAAATAAATAGCAAAATGATTGATAAATCGTGCTCTATATGCACAACTACCGTGCATTTGAGGGCGTTTTCGGAGAAATTAAATAATAAAGTTTAAAATATTTCTGCCATTTAACAGTATGATGTCTAATATTGCCAGCATGTTTTTTTTGGCATTAACATAGGAGGTTGTGAGAGATATAGAAAAATGAGAATTTCTCAAAACCTGTACCGATGATTTTAATGAAATAAATAGCAAAATGATTGATAAATCGTGCTCTATATGCACAACTACCGTGCATTTGGGGGCGTTTCGGAGAAATTAAATAATAAAGTTTAAAATATGGCTGCCATTTAACAGTATGATATCTAATATTGCCAGCATGTTTTTTTTTTTTTGCATTAACATAGGATGTTATAATAGAAATAGAAAAATAAAAATTTCTCAAAATCTGTACCGATGATTTTAATGAAATAAATAGCAAAATGATTGATAAATCGTGCTTTATATGCACAACTACCGTGCATTTGGGGCCGTTTTCGGAGAAATTAAATAATAAAGTTTAAAATATGGTTGCCATTTAACAGTATGATATCTAATATTGCCAGCATGTTTTTTTGAATTAAGATAGGGTGTTATGCGAGAAAATGAGAAAATGATTGATAAATCGTGCTCTATATTCACAACTACCGTCCATTTGTGGGCGTTTTCGGAGAAATTTAATAATAAAGTTTAAAATATGGCTGCAATTTAACAGTATGATATCTAATATTGCCAGCATATTTTTTTGCGTTAAGACAGGATGTTATGAGAGAAAAAGAAAAATGAGAATTTCTCAAAATCTATACCGATGATTTAAATGAAATAATGATTGATAAATCGTGCTCTATATGCACAACTACCGTGCATTTGGGGGCGCTTTCGGAGAAATTAAATAATAATATTTAAAATATGGTTGCCATTTAAATGTATGATATCTAATATTGCCAGCATGTTTTTTTGCATTAACATAGGAGGTTATGAGAGAAATAGAAAAATGAGAATTTCTCAAAATCTGTACCGATGATTTTAATGAAATAAATAGCAAAATGATTGATAAATCGTGCTTTATATGCACAACTACCGTGCATTTGGAGCCGTTTTCGGAGAAATTAAATAATAAAGTTTAAAATATGTTTGCCATTTAACAGTATGATATCTAATATTGCCAGCATATTTTTTTGCGTTAAGACAGGATGTTATGAGAGAAAAAGAAAAATGAGAATTTCTCAAAATCTATACCGATGATTTTAATGAAATAATGATTGATAAATCGTGCTCTATATGCACAACTACCGTGCATTTGGGGCCGTTTTCGGAGAAATTAAATAATAAAGTTTAAAATATGATTGCCATTTAACAGTATGATATCTAATATTGCCAGCATGTTTTTTTGCATTAAGATAGGATGTTATGACAGATATAGAAGAATGAGAATTTCTCAATATCTGTACCGATGATTTTAATGAAATAAATAGCAAAATGATTGATAAATCGTGCTTTATATGCACAACTACCGTGCATTTGGGGCCGTTTTCGGAGAAATTAAATAATAAAGTTTAAAATATGGCTGCCATTTAACAGTATGATATCTAATATTGCCAGCATGTTTTTTTGCATTAACATAGGAGGTTATGAGAGAAATATAAAAATGAGAATTTCTCAAAATCTGTACCGATGATTTTAATGAAATAAATAGCAAAATGATTGATAAATCGTGCTCTATATGCACAACTACCGTGCATTTGGGGGCGTTTTCGGAGAAATTAAATAATAAAGTTTAAAATATGGCTGCCATTTAACAGTATGATATCTAATATTGCCAGCATGTTTTTTCCATTAACATAAGAGGTTATGAGAGAAATAGAAAAATGAGAATTTCTCAAAATCTGTACCGATGATTTTAATGAGATAAATATCAAAATGATTAATAACTCATGCTTTATATGCACAACTACCGTGCATTTGGAGCCATTTTCGCAGAAATTAAATAATAAAGTTTAAAATATGGCTGCCATTTAACAGTATGATATCTAATATTGCCAGCAATTTTGTTTGCATTACCATAGGATGTTATGAGAGAAATAGAAAAATGAGAATTTCTCAAAATCTGTACCGATGATTTTAATGAAATAAATAGCAAAATGATTGATAAATCGTGCTCTATATGCACAACTACAGTGCATTTGGGGCCATTTTCGCAGAAATTAAATAATAAAGTTTAAAATATGGCTGCCATTTAACAGTATGATATCTAATATTGCCAGCAATTTTGTTTGCATTACCATAGGATGTTATGAGAGAAATAGAAAAATGAGAATTTCTCAAAATCTGTACTGATGATTTTAATGAAATAAATAGCAAAATGATTGATAAATCGTGCTTTATATGCACAACTACGGGGCATTTGGGGCCGTTTTCGGAGAAATTAAATAATAAAGTTTAAAATATGGCTGCCATTTAACAGTATGATATCTAATATTGCCAGCATGTTTTTTTCCATTAACATAAGAGGTTATGAGAGAAATAGAAAAATGAGAATTTCTCAAAATCTGTACCGATGATTTTAATGAAATAAATATCAAAATGATTAATAACTCGTGCTTTATATGCACAACTACCGTGCATTTGGAGCCATTTTCGCAGAAATTAAATAATAAAGTTTAAAATATGGCTGCCATTTAACAGTATGATATCTAATATTGCCAGCAATTTTGTTTGCATTACCATAGGATGTTATGAGAGAAATAGAAAAATGAGAATTTCTCAAAATCTGTACCGATGATTTTAATGAAATAAATAGCAAAATGATTGATAAATCGTGCTTTATATGCACAACTACCGTGCATTTGGGGCCGTTTTCGGAGAAATTAAATAATAAAGTTTAAAATATGGTTGCCATTTAACAGTATGATATCTAATATTGCCAGCATGTTTTTTTGAATTAAGATAGGGTGTTATGAGAGAAAATGAGAAAATGATTGATAAATCGTGCTCTATATTCACAACTACCGTCCATTTGGGGGCGTTTTCGGAGAAATTTAATAATAAAGTTTAAAATATGGCTGCAATTTAACAGTATGATATCTAATATTGCCAGCATATTTTTTTGCGTTAAGACAGGATGTTATGAGAGAAAAAGAAAAATGAGAATTTCTCAAAATCTATACCGATGATTTTAATGAAATAATGATTGATAAATCGTGCTCTATATGCACAACTACCGTGCATTTGGGGGCGTTTTCGGAGAAATTAAATAATAATATTTAAAATATGGTTGCCATTTAAAAGTATGATATCTAATATTGCCAGCATGTTTTTTTGCATTAACATAGGAGGTTATGAGAGAAATAGAAAAATGAGAATTTCTCAAAATCTGTACCGATGATTTTAATGAAATAAATAGCAAAATGATTGATAAATCGTGCTTTATATGCACAACTACCGTGCATTTGGAGCCGTTTTCGGAGAAATTAAATAATAAAGTTTAAAATATGGTTGCCATTTAACAGTATGATATCTAATATTGCCAGCATGTTTTTTTGCATTAAGATAGGATGTTATGACAGATATAGAAGAATGAGAATTTCTCAAAATCTGTACCGATGATTTTAATGAAATAAATAGCAAAATGATTGATAAATCGTGCTTTATATGCACAACTACCGTGCATTTGGGGCCGTTTTCGGAGAAATTAAATGATAAAGTTTAAAATATGGCTGCCATTTAACAGTATGATATCTAATATTGCCAGCATGTTTTTTTGCATTAACATAGGAGGTTATGAGAGAAATATAAAAATGAGAATTTCTCAAAATCTGTACCGATGATTTTAATGAAATAAATAGCAAAATGATTGATAAATCGTGCTTTATATGCACAACTACCGTGCATTTGGAGCCATTTTCGCAGAAATTAAATAATAAAGTTTAAAATATGGCTGCCATTTAACAGTATGATATCTAATATTGCCAGCAATTTTGTTTGCATTACCATAGGATGTTATGAGAGAAATAGGAAAATGAGAATTTCTCAAAATCTGTACCGATGATTTTAATGAAATAAATAGCAAAATGATTGATAAATCGTGCTCTATATGCACAACTACAGTGCATTTGGGGCCATTTTCGGAGAAATTAAATAATAAAGTTTAAAATATGGCTGCAATTTAACAGTATGATATCTAATATTGCCAGCATATTTTTTTGCGTTAAGACAGGATGTTATGAGAGAAAAAGAAAAATGAGAATTTCTCAAAATCTATACCGATGATTTTAATGAAATAATGATTGATAAATCGTGCTCTATATGCACAACTACCGTGCATTTGGGGGCGTTTTCGGAGAAATTAAATAATAATATTTAAAATATGGTTGCCATTTAACAGTATGATATCTAATATTGCCAGCATGTTTTTTCCATTAACATAAGAGGTTATGAGAGAAATAGAAAAATGAGAATTTCTCAAAATCTGTACCGATGATTTTAATGAGATAAATATCAAAATGATTAATAACTCGTGCTTTATATGCACAACTACCGTGCATTTGGAGCCATTTTCGCAGAAATTAAATAATAAAGTTTAAAATATGGCTGCCATTTAACAGTATGATATCTAATATTGCCAGCAATTTTGTTTGCATTACCATAGGATGTTATGAGAGAAATAGAAAAATGAGAATTTCTCAAAATCTGTACCGATGATTTTAATGAAATAAATAGCAAAATGATTGATAAATCGTGCTCTATATGCACAACTACAGTGCATTTGGGGCCATTTTCGGAGAAATTAAATAATAAAGTTTAAAATATGGCTGCCATTTAACAGTATGATATCTAATATTGCCAGCATGTTTTTTTTTGCATTAACATAGGATGTTATGAGAGAAATAGAAAAATGAGAATTTCTCAAAATCTGTACCGATGATTTTAATGAAATAAATAGCAAAATGATTGATAAATCGTGCTTTATATGCACAACTACGGGGCATTTGGGGCCGTTTTCGGAGAAATTAAATAATAAAGTTTAAAATATGGCTGCCATTTAACAGTATGATATCTAATATTGCCAGCATGTTTTTTTCCATTAACATAAGAGGTTATGAGAGAAATAGAAAAATGAGAATTTCTCAAAATCTGTACCGATGATTTTAATGAAATAAATATCAAAATGATTAATAACTCGTGCTTTATATGCACAACTACCGTGCATTTGGAGCCATTTTCCCAGAAATTAAATAATAAAGTTTAAAATATGGCTGCCATTTAACAGTATGATATCTAATATTGCCAGCAATTTTGTTTGCATTACGATAGGATGTTATGAGAGAAATAGAAAAATGAGAATTTCTCAAAATCTGTACCGATGATTTTAATGAAATAAATAGCAAAATGATTGATAAATCGTGCTTTATATGCACAACTACCGTGCATTTGGAGCCGTTTTCGGAGAAATTAAATAATAAAGTTTAAAATATGGCTGCCATTTAACAGTATGATATCTAATATTGCCAGCATGTTTTTTTTTTTGCATTAACATAAGAGGTTATGAGAGAAATAGAAAAATGAGAATTTCTCAAAATCTGTACCGATGATTTTAATGAAATAAATAGCAAAATGATTGATAAATCGTGCTCTATATGCACAACTACCGTGCATTTGATGGCGTTTTCGGAGAAATTAAATAATAAAGTTTAAAATATGGCTGCCATTTAACAGTATGATGTCTAATATTGCCAGCATGTTTTTTTTTGGCATTAACATAGGAGGTTGTGAGAGATATAGAAAAATGAGAATTTCTCAAAATCTGTACCGATGATTTTAATGAAATAAATAGCAAAATGATTGATAAATCGTGCTCTATATGCACAACTACCGTGCATTTGGGGGCGATTCGGAGAAATTAAATAATAAAGTTTAAAATATGGCTGCCATTTAACAGTATGATATCTAATATTGCCAGCATGTTTTTTTTTTTTGCATTAACATAGGATGTTATAATAGAAATAGAAAAATGAGAATTTCTCAAAATCTGTACCGATAATTTTAATGAAATAAATAGCAAAATGATTGATAAATCGTGCTTTATATGCACAACTACCGTGCATTTGGGGCCGTTTTCGGAGAAATTAAATAATAATGTTTAAAATATGGTTGCCATTTAACAGTATGATATCTAATATTGCCAGCATATTTTTTTGCGTTAAGACAGGATGTTATGAGAGAAAAAGAAAAATGAGAATTTCTCAAAATCTATACCGATGATTTTAATGAAATAATGATTGATAAATCGTGCTCTATATGCACAACTACCGTGCGTTTGGGGGCGTTTTCGGAGAAATTAAATAATAATATTAAAAATATGGTTGCCATTTAAAAGTATGATATCTAATATTGCCAGCATGTTTTTTTGCATTAACATAGGAGGTTATGAGAGAAATAGAAAAATGAGAATTTCTTAAAATCTGTACCGATGATTTTAATGAAATAAATAGCAAAATGATTGATAAATCGTGCTTTATATGCACAACTACCGTGCATTTAGAGCCGTTTTCGGAGAAATTAAATAATAAAGTTTAAAATATGGTTGCCATTTAACAGTAGGATATCTAATATTGCCAGCATGTTTTTTTGCATTAAGATAGGGTGTTATGAGAGAAAATGAGAAAATGATTGATAAATCGTGCTCTATATTCACAACTACCGTCCATTTGGGGGCGTTTTCGGAGAAATTAAATAATAAAGTTTAAAATATGGCTGCCATTTAACAGTATGATATCTAATATTGCCAGCATGTTTTTTTTTTGCATTAACATAGGATGTTATGAGAGAAATAGAAAAATGAGAATTTCTCAAAATCTGTACCGATGATTTTAATGAAATAAATAGCAAAATGATTGATAAATCGTGCTCTATATGCACAACTACCGTGCATTTGATGGCGTTTTCGGAGAAATTAAATAATAAAGTTTAAAATATGGATGCCATTTAACAGTATGATGTCTAATATTGCCAGCATGTTTTTTTTTGGCATTAACATAGGAGGTTGTGAGAGAAATAGAAAAATGAGCATTTCTGAAAATCTGTACCGATAATTTTAATGAAATAAATAGCAAAATGATTGATAAATCGTGCTCTTTATGCACAACTACCGTGCATTTGGGGCCGTTTTCGGAGAAATTAAATAATAAAGTTTAAAATATGAATGCCATTTAACAGTATGATATCTAATATTGCCAGCATGTTTTTTTGCATTAAGATAGGATGTTATGACAGATATAGAAGAATGAGAATTTCTCAAAATCTGTACCGATGATTTTAATGAAATAAATAGCAAAATGATTGATAAATCGTGCTTTATATGCACAACTACCGTGCATTTGGGGCCGTTTTCGGAGAAATTAAATAATAAAGTTTAAAATATGGCTGCCATTTAACAGTATGATATCTAATATTGCCAGCATGTTTTTTTGCATTAACATAGGAGGTTATGAGAGAAATAGAAAAATGAGAATTTCTCAAAATCTGTACCAATGATTTTAATGAAATAAATAGCAAAATGATTGATAAATCGTGCTTTATATGCACAACTACAGTGCATTTGGAGCCGTTTTCGGAGAAATTAAATAATAAAGTTTAAAATATGGTTGCCATTTAACAGTATGATATCTAATATTGCCAGCATGTTTTTTTGCATTAACATAGGAGGTTATGAGAGAAATAGAAAAATGAGAATTTCTCAAAATCTGTACCGATGATTTTAATGAAATAAATAGCAAAATGATTGATAAATCGTGCTCTATATGCACAACTACCGTGCATTTGGGGGCGTTTTCGGAGAAATTAATAAAGTTTAAAATATGGCTGCCATTTAACAGTATGATATCTAATATTGCCAGCATGTTTTTTTGCATTAACATAGGATGTTATGAGAGAAATAGAAAAATGAGAATTTCTCAAAATCTGTACCGATGATTTTTATTTTACATTTATTTATTTATTTATTTATTAATGGTCGACAAAACGAGTGTCTTCCTCATTATTCAATAGAATATACAATAGAATTTTATGCTAAAAGCCTAGTTAAAGGATACAATTTTCTAAATAGCATCACCGACCGATGGAGGTGTTTTATTTGCCAGTCCGGCCAGCTGTGCCCCTTTTCACAGCTAATTTTGTCAGTGACGCTATTAGAGCCTACATCTAAGCAGAAGGTTGTAAGTAGGAAAAAAGTGTTTTCAAGTAGCATTAAAATAATCTTAATTTGCTATATTAATAAAGAAAATACAATAAATAGGAAAAATGAAAGTAAGAAGAATTGTTAATAAAGTAAAGCAATGTAAGTTAGATAAAGAGTGTTAAGTAGATAGGACAGAGAGAAAAGTAATGGGAAATCACCGACCCGGTGGGGGAAAAATTTTTCAGCCTGTCCGGCAAGCTATGCCCCTGCTCATAGCTGGGAATGGTCAGCGACTTCCCGAAGGTATCCTGAAAGCAACGATTTTATTAGGGGTAGAGACAGTTCGGTAGAGAAAACGTGATGCAAACTATTATAATTTTTACATAGCACGCGAAAAGGATTGTGCATAGCGTAGTCTGTTGTGCACGTAGATAGTAAAAAGGGGCGATAATTTCTGGTTGGTCTAGCCGGAACAGAGAATTGAAGACGCCCTAGCAGAAAAGGAGAATCTATGTCGCCAATAATCAACTTATGTAGAAGGATAACACCGAGAATTGTCCTACGGTTGGTTAACGACGGAAGGTTGAGAAGAAGCAGTCTGCTGGAGTAGGATGGCAACCGAAGATTAGGGTCCCAATTTAAACCTCGTAAGGCAAAAAGCAGAAATTGCTTCTGAACAGATTCAATACGATCCTGGCTGTTGTTATACTGTGGAGACCAAATGCAAGAGCAGTATTCAAGGATAGGGCGAACAAGAGAGATGTACAGAAGTTTTGTTATAAAAGGATCGTTAAACTCTTTAGACCATCGTTTAATGAATCCAAGTACACCTTTTGCCTCATTAACGATGGTATCTATGTGAAGAAATAAATAGCAAAATGATTGATAAATCGTGCTCTATATGCACAACTACCGTGCATTTGGGGCCGTTTTCGGAAAACTTTAATAATAAAGTTTAAAATATGGCTGCCATTTAACAGTATGATATCTAATATTGCCAGCATGTTTTTTTGCATTAACATAGGATGTTATGAGAGAAATAGAAAAATGAGAATTTCTCAAAATCTGTACCGATGATTTTAATGAAGTAAATAGCAAAATGATTGATAAATCGTGCTCTATATGCACAACTACCGTGCATTTGGGGCCGTTTTCGGAGAAATTAAATAATGAAGTTTAAAATATGGCTGCCATTTAACAGTATGATATCTAATATTGTCAGCATGTTTTTTTCCATTAACATAAGAGGTTATGAGAGAAATAGAAAAATGAGAATTTCTCAAAATCTGTACCGATGATTTTAATGAAATAAATAGCAAAATGATTAATAACTCGTGCTTTATATGCACAACTACCGTGCATTTGGAGCCATTTTCGCAGAAATTAAATAATAAAGTTTAAAATATGGCTGCCATTTAACAGTATGATATCTAATATTGCCAGCAATTTTGTTTGCATTAACATAGGATGTTATGAGAGAAATAGAAAAATGAGAATTTCTCAAAATCTGTACCGATGATTTTAATGAAATAAATAGCAAAATGATTGATAAATCGTGCTCTATATGCACAACTACAGTGCTTATGAGAGAAATAGAAAAATGAGAATTTCTCAAAATCTGTACCGATGATTTTAATGAAATAAATAGCAAAATGATTGATAAATCGTGCTTTATATGCACAACTACGGGGCATTTGGGGCCGTTTTCGGAGAAATTAAATAATAAAGTTTAAAATATGGCTGCCATTTAACAGTATGATATCTAATATTGCCAGCATGTTTTTTTCCATTAACATAAGAGGTTATGAGAGAAATAGAAAAATGAGAATTTCTCAAAATCTGTACAGATGGTTTTAATGAAATAAATAGCAAAATGATTAATAACTCGTGCTTTATATGCACAACTACCGTGCATTTGGAGCCGTTTTCGCAGAAATTAAATAATAAAGTTTAAAATATGGCTGCCATTTAACAGTATGATAACTAATATTGCAAGCATGTTTTTTTTGCATTAAGATAGGATGTTATGAGAGAAATAGAAAAAGGAGAATTTCTCAAAATCTGTACCGATGATTTTAATGAAATAAATAGCAAAATGATTGATAAATCGTGCTCTATATGCACAACTACCGTGCATTTGGGGCCGTTTTCGGAAAAATTTAATAATAAAGCTTAAAATATGGCTGCCATTTAACAGTATGATATCTAATATTGCCAGCAAGTTTTTTTGCATTAACATAGGATGTTATGAGAGAAATAGAAAAATGAGAATTTCTCAAAATCTGTACCGATGATTTTAATGAAATAAATAGCAAAATGATTGATAAATCGTGCTCTATATGCACAACTACAGTGCATTTGGGGCCATTTTCGGAGAAATTAAATAATAAAGTTTAAAATATGGCTGCCATTTAACAGTATGATATCTAATATTGCCAGCATGTTTTTTTTGCATTAAGATAGGATGTTATGAGAGAAATAGAAAAATGAGAATTTCTCAAAATCTGTACCGATGATTTTAATGAAATAAATAGCAAAATGATTGATAAATCGTGCTTTATATGCACAACTACCGTGCATTTGGCGCCGTTTTCGGAGAAATTAAATAATAAAGTTTAAAATATGGCTGCCATTTAACAGTATGATATCTAATATTGCCAGCATGTTTTTTTGCATTAAGATAGGATGTTATGAGAGAAATAGAAAAAGGAGAATTTCTCAAAATCTGTACCGATGATTTTAATGAAATAAATAGCAAAATGATTGATAAATCGTGCTTTATATGCACAACTACCGTACATTTGGTGCCGTTTTCGAAGAAATTAAATAATAAAGTTTAAAATATGGCTGCCATTTAACAGTATGATAACTAATATTGCAAGCATGTTTTTTTTGCATTAAGATAGGATGTTATGAGAGAAATAGAAAAATGAGAATTTCTCAAAATCTGTACCGATGATTTTAATGAAATAAATAGCAAAATGATTGATAAATCGTGCTCTATATGCACAACTACCGTGCATTTGGGGGCGTTTTCGGAGAAATTAAATAATAAAGTTTAAAACATGGCTGCCATTTAACAGTATGATATCTAATATTGCCAGCATGTTTTTTTTTTGCATTAACATAGGATGTTATGAGAGAAATAGAAAAATGAGAATTTCTCAAAATCTGTACCGATAATTTTAATGAAATAAATAGCAAAATGATTGATAAATCGTGCTCTATATGCACAACTACCGTGCATTTGGGGCCGTTTTCGGAAAAATTAAATAATAAAGTTTAAAATATGATTGCCATTTAACAGTATGATATCTAATATTGCCAGCATGTTTGTTTGCATTAACATAGGAGGTTATGAGAGAAATAGAAAAATGAGAATTTCTCAAAATCTGTACCGATGATTTTAATGAAATAAATAGCAAAATGATTGATAAATCGTGCTTTATATGCACAACTACCGTGCATTTGGCGCCGTTTTCGGAGAAATTAAATAATAAAGTTTAAAATATGGCTGCCATTTAACAGTATGATATCTAATATTGCCAGCATGTTTTTTTGCATTAAGATAGGATGTTATGAGAGAAATAGAAAAATGAGAATTTCTCAAAATCTGTACCGAAGATTTTAATGAAATAAATAGCAAAATGATTGATAAATCGTGCTCTATATGCACAACTACCGTGCATTTGGGGCCGTTTTCGGAGAAATTAAATAATAAAGTTTAAAATATGGCTGCCATTTAACAGTATTGATATCTAATATTGCCAGCATGTTTTTTTGCATTAAGATAGGATGTTATGAGAGAAATAGAAAAAGGAGAATTTCTCAAAATCTGTACCGATGATTTTAATGAAATAAATAGCAAAATGATTGATAAATCGTGCTTTATATGCACAACTACCGTACATTTGGTGCCGTTTTCGAAGAAATTAAATAATAAAGTTTAAAATATGGCTGCCATTTAACAGTATGATATCTAATATTGCAAGCATGTTTTTTTGCATTAAGATAGGATGTTATGAGAGAAATAGAAAAAGGAGAATTTCTCAAAATCTATACCGATGATTTTAATGAAATAAATAGCAAAATGATTGATAAATCGTGCTTTATATGCACAACTACCGTACATTTGGGGCCGTTTTCGGAGAAATTAAATAATAAAGTTTAAAATATGGCTGCCATTTAACAGTATGATATCTAATATTGCCAGCATGTTTTTTTGCATTAACATAGGATGTTATGAGAGAAATAGAAAAATGAGAATTTCTCAAAATCAGTACCGATGATTTTAATGAAATAAATAGCAAAATGATTGATAAATCGTGCTCTATATGCACAACTACAGTGCATTTGGGGCCATTTTCGGAGAAATTAAATAAAAAAGTTTAAAATATGGCTGCCATTTAAGAGTATGATAACTAATATTGCAAGCATGTTTTTTTTGCATTAAGATAGGATGTTATGAGAGAAAAAGAAAAATAAGAATTTCTCAAAATCTGTACCGATGATTTTAATGAAATAAATAGGAAAATGATTGATAAATCGTGCTCTATATGCACAACTACCGTGCATTTGGGGCCGTTTTCGGAAAAATTTAATAATAACGCTTAAAATATGGCTGCCATTTAACAGTATGATATCTAATATTGCCAGCAAGTTTTTTTGCATTAACATAGGATGTTATGAGAGAAATAGAAAAATGAGAATTTCTCAAAATCTGTACCGATGATTTTAATGAAATAAATAGCAAAATGATTGATAAATCGTGCTCTATATGCACAACTACAGTGCATTTGGGGGCATTTTCGGAGAAATTAAATAATAAAGTTTAAAATATGGCTGCCATTTAACAGTATGATATCTAATATTGCCAGCATGTTTTTTTTGCATTAAGATAGGATGTTATGAGAGAAATAGAAAAATGAGAATTTCTCAAAATCTGTACCGATGATTTTAATGAAATAAATAGCAAAATGATTGATAAATCGTGCTTTATATGCACAACTACCGTGCATTTGGGGCCGTTTTCGGAGAAATTAAATAATAAAGTTTAAAATATGGCTGCTATTTAACAGTATGATATCTAATATTGCCAGCATGTTTTTTTGCATTAAGATAGGATGTTATGAGAGAAATAGAAAAATGAGAATTTCTCAAAATCTGTACCGAAGATTTTAATGAAATAAATAGCAAAATGATTGATAAATCGTGCCCTATATGCACAACTACCGTGCATTTGGGGCCGTTTTCGGAGAAATTAAATAATAAAGTTTAAAATATGGCTGCCATTTAACAGTATTGATATCTAATATTGCCAGCATGTTTTTTTGCATTAAGATAGGATGTTATGAGAGAAATAGAAAAAGGAGAATTTCTCAAAATCTGTACCGATGATTTTAATGAAATAAATAGCAAAATGATTGATAAATCGTGCTTTATATGCACAACTACCGTACATTTGGTGCCGTTTTCGAAGAAATTAAATAATAAAGTTTAAAATATGGCTGCCATTTAACAGTATGATATCTAATATTGCCAGCATGTTTTTTTGCATTAAGATAGGATGTTATGAGAGAAATAGAAAAAGGAGAATTTCTCAAAATCTGTACCGATGATTTTAATGAAATAAATAGCAAAATGATTGATAAATCGTGCTTTATATGCACAACTACCGTACATTTGGGGCCGTTTTCGGAGAAATTAAATAATAAAGTTTAAAATATGGCTGCCATTTAACAGTATGATATCTAATATTGCCAACCTTTTTTTTTGCATTAACATAGGATGTTATGAGAGAAATAGAAAAATGAGAATTTCTCAAAATCAGTACCGATGATTTTAATGAAATAAATAGCAAAATGATTGATAAAACGTGCTCTATATGTACAACTACCGTGCATTTGGGGCCGTTTTCGGAGAAATTAAATAATAAAGTTTAAAATATGGTTGCCATTTAACAGTATGATATCTAATATTGCCAGCATGTTTTTTTGCATTAAGATAGGATGTTATGAGAGAAATAGAAAAATGAAAATTTCTCAATATCTGTATCGATGATTTTAATGAAATAATTAGTAAAATGTTTGATAAATCGTGCTCTATATGCACAACTACCGTGCATTTGGGGCCGTTTTCGGAGAAATTTAGTAATAAAGTTTAAAATATGGTTGCCATTTAATAGTATGATATTTAATATTGCCAGCATGTTTTTTTTTTTTGCATTAACATAGGATGTTATGAGAGAAATAGAAAAATGAGAATTTCTCGAAATCTGTACCGATGATTTTAATGAAATAAATAGTAAAATGATTGATAAATCGTGCTCTATATGCACAACTACCGTGCATTTGGGGCCGTTTTCGGAGAAAATTAATAATAAAGTTTAAAATATGGCTGCCATTTAACAGTATGATATCTAATATTGCCAGCATGTTTTATTTTGCTTTAACATAGGATGTTATAATAGAAATAGAAAAATGAGAATTTCTCAAAATCTGTACCGATGATGTTTACCGATGATTTTAATGAAATAAATGGCAAAATGATTGATAAATCGTGCTCTATATGCACAACTACCGTGCATTTGGCGCCGTTTTCGGAGAAAATTAAATAATAAAGTTTAAAATATGGTTGCCATTTAACAGTATGATATCTAATATTGCCAGCATGTTTTTTTTGCATTAAGATAGGATGTTATGAGAGAAATAGAAAAATGAGAATTTCTCGAAATCTGTACCGATGATTTTAATGAAATAAATAGCAAAATGATTGATAAATCGTGCTCTATATGCACAACTACCGTGCATTTGGGGGCGTTTTCGGAGAAATTAAATAATAAAGTTTAAAATATGGTTGCCATTTAAAAGTATGATATCTAATATTGCCAGCATGTTTTTTTGCATTAACATAGGAGGTTATGAGAGAAATAGAAAAATGAGAATTTCTCAAAATCTGTACCGATGATTTTAATGAAATAAATAGCAAAATGATTGATAAATCGTGCTTTATATGCACAACTACCGTGCATTTGGAGCCGTTTTCGGAGAAATTAAATAATAAAGTTTAAAATATGGTTGCCATTTAACAGTATGATATCTAATATTGCCAGCATGTTTTTTTGCATTAAGATAGGGTGTTATGAGAGAACATGAGAAAATGATTGATAAATCGTGCTCTATATTCACAACTACCGTCCATTTGGGGGCGTTTTCGGAGAAATTTAATAATAAAGTTTAAAATATGGCTGCAATTTAACAGTATGATATCTAATATTGCCAGCATGTTTTTTTTTTTGCATTAACATAGGATGTTATAATAGAAATAGAAAAATGAGAATTTCTCAAAATCTGTACCGATGATTTCAATGAAATAAATAGCAAAATGATTGATAAATCATGCTCTATATGCACAACTACCTTGCATTTGGGGCCGTTTTCGGAGAAATTAAATAATAAAGTTTAAAATATGGTTGCCATTTAACAGTATGATATCTAATATTGCCAGCATGTTTTTTTGCATTAACATAGGATGTTATGAGAGAAATAGAAAAATGAGAATTTCTCAAAATCTGTACCGATGATTTTAATGAAATGAATAGCAAAATGATTGATAAATCGTGCTCTATATGCACAACTACCTTGCATTTGGGGGCGTTTACGGAGAAATTTAATAATAAAGTTTAAAATATGGCTGCCATTTAACAGTATGATATCTAATATTGCCAGCATGTTTTTTTTTTGCATTAACATAGGATGTTATAATAGAAATAGAAAAATGAGAATTTCTCAAAATCTGTACCGATGATTTTAATGAAATAAATAGCAAAATGATTGATAAATCGTGCTTTATATGCACAACTACGGGGCATTTGGGGCCGTTTTCGGAGAAATTAAATAATAAAGTTTAAAATATGGCTGCCATTTAACAGTATGATATCTAATATTGCCAGCATGTTTTTTTCCAATAACAGGAGGTTATGAGAGAAATAGAAAAATGAGAATTTCTCAAAATCAGTACCGATGATTTTAATGAAATAAATAGCAAAATGATTGATAAAACGTGCTCTATATGTACAACTACCGTGCATTTGGGGCCGTTTTCGGAAAACTTTAATAATAAAGTTAAAAATATATCTGCCATTTAACAGTATGATATCTAATATTGCCAGCATGTTTTTTTTTTGCATTAACATAGGATGTTATAATAGATATAGAAAAATGAGAATTTCTCAAAATCTGTACCGATGATTTTAATGAAATAAATAGCAAAATGATTGATAAATCGTGCTCTATATGCACAACTACCTTGCATTTGGGGGCGTTTACGGAGAAATTTAATAATAAAGTTTAAAATATGGCTGCCATTTAACAGTATGATATCTAATATTGCCAGCATGTTTTTTTCCATTAACATAAGAGGTTATGAGAGAAATAGAAAAATGAGAATTTCTCAAAATCTGTACCTATGGTTTTAATGAAATAAATAGCAAAATGATCAATAACTCGTGCTTTATATGCACAACTACCGTGCATTTGGAGCCATTTTCGCAGAAATAAAATAATAAAGTTTAAAATATGGCTGCCATTTAACAGTATGATATCTAATATTGCCAGCATGTTTTTTTGCATTAAGATAGGATGTTATGAGAGAAATAGAAAAATGAGAATTTCTCAAAATCTGTACCGATGATTTTAATGAAATAATGATTGATAAATCGTGCTCTATATGCACAACTACCGTGCATTTGGGGGCGTTTTCGGAGAAATTAAATAATAAAGTTTAAAATATGGTTGCCATTTAAAAGTATGATATCTAATATTGCCAGCATGTTTTTTGCATTAACATAGGAGGTTATGAGAGAAATAGAAAAATGAGAATTTCTCAAAATCTGTACCGATGATTTTAATGAAATGAATAGCAAAATGATTGATAAATCGTGCTTTATATTCACAACTACCGTCCATTTGGGGGCGTTTTCGGAGAAATTAAATAATAAAGTTTAAAATATGGTTGCCATTTAACAGTATGATATCTAATATTGCCAGCATGTTTTTTTGCATTAACATAGGAGGTTCTGAGAGAAATAGAAAAATGAGAATTTCTCAAAATCTTTACCGATGATTTTAATGAAATAAATAGCAAAATGATTGATAAATCGTGCTCTATATGCACAACTACCGTGCATTTGGGGCCGTTTTCGGAAAACTTTAATAATAAAGTTAAAAATATGGCTGCCATTTAACAGTATGATATCTAATATTGCCAGCATGTTTTTTTGCATTAACATAGGATGTTATGAGAGAAATAGAAAAATGAGAATTTCTCAAAATCTGTACCGATAATAAATAAATAGCAAAATGATTGATAAATCGTGCTCTATATGCACAACTACCGTCCATTTGGGGGCGTTTTCGGAGAAATTAAATAATAAAGTTTAAAATATGGCTGCCATTTAACAGTATGATATCTAATATTGCCAGCATGTTTTTTTGCATTAACATAGGATGTTATGAGAGAAATAGAAAAATGAGAATTTCTCAAAATCTGTACCGATGATTTTAATGAAATGAATAGCAAAATGATTGATAAATCGTGCTCTATATGCACAACTACCTTGCATTTGGGGGCGTTTACGGAGAAATTTAATAATAAAGTATAAAATATGGCTGCCATTTAACAGTATGATATCTAATATTGCCAGCATGTTTTTTTTTTGCATTAACATAGGATGTTATGAGAGAAATAGAAAAATGAGAATTTCTCAAAATCTGTACCGATGATTTTAATGAAATAAATAGCAAAATGATTGATAAATCGTGCTTTATATGCACAACTACGGGGCATTTGGGGCCGTTTTCGGAGAAATTAAATAATAAAGTTTAAAATATGGCTGCCATTTAACAGTATGATATCTAATATTGCCAGCATGTTTTTTTCCAATAACAGGAGGTTATGAGAGAAATAGAAAAATGAGAATTTCTCAAAATCAGTACCGATGATTTTAATGAAATAAATAGCAAAATGATTGATAAAACGTGCTCTATATGTACAACTACCGTGCAGTTGGGGCCGTTTTCGGAAAACTTTAATAATAAAGTTAAAAATATGGCTGCCATTTAACAGTATGATATCTAATATTGCCAGCATGTTTTTTTTTTTTGCATTAACATAGGATGTTATAATAGAAATAGAAAAATGAGAATTTCTCAAAATCTGTACCGATGGTTTTAATGAAATAAATAGCAAAATGATTGATAAATCGTGCTCTATATGCACAACTACCTTGCATTTGGGGGCGTTTACGGAGAAATTTAATAATAAAGTTTAAAATATGGCTGCCATTTAACAGTATGATATCTAATATTGCCAGCATGTTTTTTTTTTTTTGCATTAACATAGGATGTTATAATAGAAATAGAAAAATGAGAATTTCTCAAAATCTGTACCGATGATTTTAATGAAATAAATAGCAAAATGATTGATAAATCGTGCTTTATATGCACAACTACGGGGCATTTGGGGCCGTTTTCGGAGAAATTAAATAATAAAGTTTAAAATATGGCTGCCATTTAACAGTATGATATCTAATATTGCCAGCATGTTTTTTTCCATTAACATAAGAGGTTATGAGAGAAATAGAAAAATGAGAATTTCTCAAAATCTGTACCGATGATTTTAATGAAATAATGATTGATAAATCGTGCTCTATATGCACAACTACCGTGCATTTGGGGGCGTTTTCGGAGAAATTAAATAATAAAGTTTAAAATATGGTTGCCATTTAAAAGTATGATATCTAATATTGCCAGCATGTTTTTTTGCATTAACATAGGAGGTTATGAGAGAAATAGAAAAATGAGAATTTCTCAAAATCTGTACCGATGATTTTAATAAAATAAATAGCAAAATGATTGATAAATCGTGCTTTATATGCACAACTACCGTGCATTTGGAGCCGTTTTCGGAGAAATTAAATAATAAAGTTTAAAATATGGTTGCCATTTAACAGTATGATATCCAATATTGCCAGCATGTTTTTTTGCATTAAGATAGGGTGTTATGAGAGAAAATGAGAAAATGATTGATAAACCGTGCTCTATATTCACAACTACCGTCCATTTGGGGGCGTTTTCGGAGAAATTTAATAATAAAGTTTAAAATATGGCTGCAATTTAACAGTATGATATCTAATATTGCCAGCATGTTTTTTTTTTTGCATTAACATAGGATGTTATAATAGAAATAGAAAAATGAGAATTTCTCAAAATCTGTACCGATAATTTTAATGAAATAAATAGCAAAATGATTGATAAATCGTGCTCTATATGCACAACTACCGTGCATTTGGGGCCGTTTTCGGAAAAATTAAATAATAAAGTTTAAAATATGATTGCCATTTAACAGTATGATATCTAATATTGCCAGCATGTTTTTTTGCATTAAGATAGGATGTTATGACAGATATAGAAGAATGAGAATTTCTCAAAATCTGTACCGATGATTTTAATGAAATAAATAGCAAAATGATTGATAAATCGTGCTTTATATGCACAACTACCGTGCATTTGGGGGCGTTTTCGGAGAAATTTAATAATAAAGTTTAAAATATGATTGCCATTTAACAGTATGATATCTAATATTGCCAGCATGTTTTTTTGCATTAAGATAGGATGTTATGACAGATATAGAAGAATGAGAATTTCTCAAAATCTGTACCGATAATTTTAATGAAATAAATAGCAAAATGATTGATAAATCGTGCTTTATATGCACAACTACGGGGCATTTGGGGCCGTTTTCGGAGAAATTAAATAATAAAGTTTAAAATATGGCTGCCATTTAACAGTATGATATCTAATATTGCCAGCATGTTTTTTTCCAATAACAGGAGGTTATGAGAGAAATAGAAAAATGAGAATTTCTCAAAATCAGTACCGATGATTTTAATGAAATAAATAGCAAAATGATTGATAAAACGTGCTCTATATGTACAACTACCGTGCAGTTGGGGCCGTTTTCGGAAAACTTTAATAATAAAGTTAAAAATATGGCTGCCATTTAACAGTATGATATCTAATATTGCCAGCATGTTTTTTTTTTGCATTAACATAGGATGTTATAATAGAAATAGAAAAATGAGAATTTCTCAAAATCTGTACCGATGGTTTTAATGAAATAAATAGCAAAATGATTGATAAATCGTGCTCTATATGCACAACTACCTTGCATTTGGGGGCGTTTACGGATAAATTTAATAATAAAGTTTAAAATATGGCTGCCATTTAACAGTATGATATCTAATATTGCCAGCATGTTTTTTTTTTTTTGCATTAACATAGGATGTTATAATAGAAATAGAAAAATGAGAATTTCTCAAAATCTGTACCGATGATTTTAATGAAATAAATAGCAAAATGATTGATAAATCGTGCTTTATATGCACAACTACGGGGCATTTGGGGCCGTTTTCGGAGAAATTAAATAATAAAGTTTAAAATATGGCTGCCATTTAACAGTATGATATCTAATATTGCCAGCATGTTTTTTTCCATTAACATAAGAGGTTATGAGAGAAATAGAAAAATGAGAATTTCTCAAAATCTGTACCGATGATTTTAATGAAATAATGATTGATAAATCGTGCTCTATATGCACAACTACCGTGCATTTGGGGGCGTTTTCGGAGAAATTAAATAATAAAGTTTAAAATATGGTTGCCATTTAAAAGTATGATATCTAATATTGCCAGCATGTTTTTTTGCATTAACATAGGAGGTTATGAGAGAAATAGAAAAATGAGAATTTCTCAAAATCTGTACCGATGATTTTAATAAAATAAATAGCAAAATGATTGATAAATCGTGCTTTATATGCACAACTACCGTGCATTTGGAGCCGTTTTCGGAGAAATTAAATAATAAAGTTTAAAATATGGTTGCCATTTAACAGTATGATATCCAATATTGCCAGCATGTTTTTTTGCATTAAGATAGGGTGTTATGAGAGAAAATGAGAAAATGATTGATAAACCGTGCTCTATATTCACAACTACCGTCCATTTGGGGGCGTTTTCGGAGAAATTTAATAATAAAGTTTAAAATATGGCTGCAATTTAACAGTATGATATCTAATATTGCCAGCATGTTTTTTTTTTTGCATTAACATAGGATGTTATAATAGAAATAGAAAAATGAGAATTTCTCAAAATCTGTACCGATAATTTTAATGAAATAAATAGCAAAATGATTGATAAATCGTGCTCTATATGCACAACTACCGTGCATTTGGGGCCGTTTTCGGAAAAATTAAATAATAAAGTTTAAAATATGATTGCCATTTAACAGTATGATATCTAATATTGCCAGCATGTTTTTTTGCATTAAGATAGGATGTTATGACAGATATAGAAGAATGAGAATTTCTCAAAATCTGTACCGATGATTTTAATGAAATAAATAGCAAAATGATTGATAAATCGTGCTTTATATGCACAACTACCGTGCATTTGGGGGCGTTTTCGGAGAAATTTAATAATAAAGTTTAAAATATGATTGCCATTTAACAGTATGATATCTAATATTGCCAGCATGTTTTTTTGCATTAAGATAGGATGTTATGACAGATATAGAAGAATGAGAATTTCTCAAAATCTGTACCGATAATTTTAATGAAATAAATAGCAAAATGATTGATAAATCGTGCTCTATATGCACAACTACCGTGCATTTGGGGCCGTTTTCGGAGAAATTAAATAATAAAGTTTAAAATATGATTGCCATTTAACAGTATGATATCTAATATTGCCAGCATGTTTTTTTGCATTAAGATAGGATGTTATGACAGATATAGAAGAATGAGAATTTCTCAAAATCTGTACCGATGATTTTAATGAAATAAATAGCAAAATGATTGATAAATCGTGCTTTATATGCACAACTACCGTGCATTTGGGGCCGTTTTCGGAGAAATTAAATAATAAAGTTTAAAATATGGTTGCCATTTAACAGTATGATATCTAATATTGCCAGCATGTTTTTTTGCATTAACATAGGAGGTTATGAGAGAAATAGAAAAATGAGAATTTCTCAAAATCTGTACCGATGATTTTAATGAAATAAATAGCAAAATGATTGATAAATCGTGCTCTATATGCACAACTACCGTGCATTTGGGGGCGTTTTCGGAGAAATTAAATAATAAAGTTTAAAACATGGCTGCCATTTAACAGTATGATATCTAATATTGCCAGCATGTTTTTTTTTTGCATTAACATAGGATGTTATGAGAGAAATAGAAAAATGAGAATTTCTCAAAATCTGTACCGATAATTTTAATGAAATAAATAGCAAAATGATTGATAAATCGTGCTCTATATGCACAACTACCGTGCATTTGGGGCCGTTTTCGGAAAAATTAAATAATAAAGTTTAAAATATGATTGCCATTTAACAGTATGATATCTAATATTGCCAGCATGTTTGTTTGCATTAACATAGGAGGTTATGAGAGAAATACAAAAATGAGAATTTCTCAAAATCTGTACCGATGATTTTAATGAAATAAATAGCAAAATGATTGATAAATCGTGCTCTATATGCACAACTACCGTGCATTTGGGGGCGTTTTCGGAGAAATTAAATAATAAAGTTTAAAACATGGCTGCCATTTAACAGTATGATATCTAATATTGCCAGCATGTTTTTTTTTTGCATTAACATAGGATGTTATGAGAGAAATAGAAAAATGAGAATTTCTCAAAATCTGTACCGATGATTTTAATGAAATAAATAGCAAAATGATTGATAAATCGTGCTCTATATGCACAACTACCGTGCATTTGGGGCCGTTTTCGGAAAACTTTAATAATAAAGTTAAAAATATGGCTGCCATTTAACAGTATGACATCTAATATTGCCAGCATGTTTTTTTGCATTAACATAGGATGTTATGAGAGAAATAGAAAAATGAGAATTTCTCAAAATCTGCACCGATGATTTTAATGAAATAAATAGCAAAATGATTGATAAATCGTGCTCTATATGCACAACTACCGTGCATTTGGAGCCATTTTCGCAGAAATTAAATAATAAAGTTTGAAATATGGCTGCCATTTAACAGTATGATATCTAATATTGCCAGCATGTTTTTTTTTTTTTGCATTAACATAGGATGTTATGAGAGAAATAGAAAAATGAGAATTTCTCAAAATCTGTACCGATGATTTTAATGAAATAAATAGCACAATGATTGATAAATCGTGCTTTATATGCACAACTACCGTGCATTTGGGGCCGTTTTCGGAGAAATTAAATAATAAAGTTTAAAATATGGCTGCCATTTAACAGTATAATATCTAATATTGCCAGCATGTTTTTTTGCATTAAGATAGGATGTTATGAGAGAAATAGAAAAATTAGAATTTCTCAAAATCTGTACCGATGATTTTAATGAAATAAATAGCAAAATGATTGATAAATCGTGCTCTATATGCACAACTACCGTGCATTTGGGGCCGTTTTCGGAGAAATTAAATAATAAAGTTTAAAATATGGCTGCCATTTAACAGTATGATATCTAATATTGCCAGCATGTTTTTTTTTTTGCATTAAGATAGGATGTTATGAGAGAAATAGAAAAATGAGAATTTCTCAAAATCTGTACCGATGATTTTAATGAAATAAATAGAAAAATGATTGATAAATCGTGCTCTATATGCACAACTACCGTGCATTTGGGGCCGATTTCGGAAAACTTTAATAATAAAGTTAAAAATATGGCTGCCATTTAACAGTATGATATCTAATATTGCCAGCATGTTTTTTTGCATTAACATAGGATGATATGAGAGAAATAGAAAAAT
Organism: Drosophila novamexicana; assembly: GCF_003285875.2. Taxonomy (NCBI): domain Eukaryota; kingdom Metazoa; phylum Arthropoda; class Insecta; order Diptera; family Drosophilidae; genus Drosophila; species Drosophila novamexicana. Next base: position 52,550 of record NW_020824904.1, read on the forward strand.
GAGAATTTCTCAAAATCTGTACCGATGATTTTAATGAAATAAATAGCAAAATGATTGATAAATCGTGCTCTATATGCACAACTACCGTGCATTTGGGGCCGTTTTCGGAAAAATTTAATAATAAAGCTTAAAATATGGCTGCCATTTAACAGTATGATATCTAATATTGCCAGCATGTTTTTTTCCATTAACATAAGAGGTTATGAGAGAAATAGAAAAATGAGAATTTCTCAAAATATGTACCGATGGTTTTAATGAAATAAATAGCAAAATGATCAATAACTCGTGCTTTATATGCACAACTACCGTGTATTTGGAGCCATTTTCGCAGAAATAAAATAATAAAGTTTAAAATATGGCTGCCATTTAACAGTATGATATCTAATACTGCCAGCATGTTTTTTTTTTGCATTAACATAGGATGTTATAATAGAAATAGAAAAATGAGAATTTCTCAAAATCTGTACCGATGATTTTAATGAAATAAATAGCAAAATGATTGATAAATCGTGCTTTATATGCACAACTACGGGGCATTTGGGGCCGTTTTCGGAGAAATTAAATAATAAAGTTTAAAATATGGCTGCCATTTAACAGTATGATATCTAATATTGCCAGCATGTTTTTTTCCATTAACATAAGAGGTTATGAGAGAAATAGAAAAATGAGAATTTCTCAAAATCTGTACCGATGGTTTTAATGAAATAAATAGCAAAATGATCAATAACTCGTGCTTTATATGCACAACTACCGTGCATTTGGAGCCATTTTCGCAGAAATAAAATAATAAAGTTTAAAATATGGCTGCCATTTAACAGTATGATATCTAATATTGCCAGCATGTTTTTTTGCATTAAGATAGGATGTTATGAGAGAAATAGAAAAATGAGAATTTCTCAAAATCTGTACCGATGATTTTAATGAAATAATGATTGATAAATCGTGCTCTATATGCACAACTACCGTGCATTTGGGGGCGTTTTCGGAGAAATTAAATAATAAAGTTTAAAATATGGCTGCCATTTAACAGTATTGATATCTAATATTGCCAGCATGTTTTTTTGCATTAAGATAGGATGTTATGAGAGAAATAGAAAAAGGAGAATTTCTCAAAATCTGTACCGATGATTTTAATGAAATAAATAGCAAAATGATTGATAAATCGTGCTTTATATGCACAACTACCGTACATTTGGGGCCGTTTTCGGAGAAATTAAATAATAAATTTTTAAAATATGGCTGCCATTTAACAGTATGATATCTAATATTGCCAGCATGTTTTTTTGCATTAACATAGGAGGTTATGAGAGAAATAGAAAAATGAGAATTTCTCCAAATCTGTACCGATGATTTTAATGAAATAAATAGCAAAATGATTGATAAATCGTGCTTTATATGCACAACTACCGTGCATTTGGAGCCGTTTTCGGAGAAATTAAATAATAAAGTTTAAAATATGGTTGCCATTTAACAGTATGATATCTAATATTGCCAGCATGTTTTTTTGCATTAAGATAGGGTGTTATGAGAGAAAATGAGAAAATGATTGATAAATCGTGCTCTATATTCACAACTACCGTCCATTTGGGGGCGTTTTCGGAGAAATTTAATAATAAAGTTTAAAATATGGCTGCAATTTAACAGTATGATATCTAATATTGCCAGCATGTTTTTTTTTTGCATTATTATAGGATGTTATGAAAGAAATAGAAAAATGAGAATTTCTCAAAATCTGTACCGATAATTTTAATGAAATAAATAGCAAAATGATTGATAAATCGTGCTCTATATGCACAACTACCGTGCATTTGGGGCCGTTTTCGGAGAAATTAAATAATAAAGTTTAAAATATGATTGCCATTTAACAGTATGATATCTAATATTGCCAGCATGTTTTTTTGCATTAAGATAGGATGTTATGACAGATATAGAAGAATGAGAATTTCTCAAAATCTGTACCGATGATTTTAATGAAATAAATAGCAAAATGATTGATAAATCGTGCTTTATATGCACAACTACCGTGCATTTGGGGCCGTTTTCGGAGAAATTAAATAATAAAGTTTAAAATATGGCTGCCATTTAACAGTATGATATCTAATATTGCCAGCATGTTTTTTGCATTAACATAGGAGGTTATGAGAGAAATAGAAAAATGAGAATTTCTCAAAATCTGTACCGATGATTTTAATGAAATAAATAGCAAAATGATTGGAGCCGTTTTCGGAGAAATTAAATAATAAAGTTTAAAATATGGTTGCCATTTAACAGTATGATATCTAATATTGCCAGCATGTTTTTTTGCATTAACATAGGAGGTTATGAGAGAAATAGAAAAATGAGAATTTCTCAAAATCTGTACCGATGATTTTAATGAAATAAATAGCAAAATGATTGATAAATCGTGCTCTATATGCACAACTACCGTGCATTTGGGGGCGTTTTCGGAGAAATTAAATAATAAAGTTTAAAATATGGCTGCTATTTAACAGTATGATATCTAATATTGCCAGCATGTTTTTTTGCATTAAGATAGGATGTTATGAGAGAAATAGAAAAATGAGAATTTCTCAAAATCTGTACCGATGATTTTAATGAAATAAATAGCAAAATGATTAATAACTCGTGCTTTATATGCACAACTACCGTGCATTTGGAGCCATTTTCACAGAAATTAAATAATAAAGTTTAAAATATGGCTGCCATTTAACAGTATGATATCTAATATTGCCAGCATGTTTTTTTTTTGCATTAACATAGGATGTTATGAGAGAAATAGAAAAATGAGAATTTCTCAAAATCTGTACCGATGATTTTAATGAAATAAATAGCACAATGATTGATAAATCGTGCTTTATATGCACAACTACCGTGCATTTAGGGCCGTTTTCGGAGAAATTAAATAATAAAGTTTAAAATATGGCTGCCATTTAACAGTATGATATCTAATATTGCCAGCATGTTTTTTTGCATTAAGATAGGATGTTATGAGAGAAATAGAAAAATTAGAATTTCTCAAAATCTGTACCGATGATTTTAATGAAATAAATAGCAAAATGATTGATAAATCGTGCTCTATATGCACAACTACCGTGCATTTGGGGGCGTTTTCGGAGAAATGAAATAATAAAGTTTAAAATATGGCTGCCATTTAACAGTATGATATCTAATATTGCCAGCATGTTTTTTTTTTTTGCATTAAGATAGGATGTTATGAGAGAAATAGAAAAATGAGAATTTCTCAAAATCTGTACCGATGATTTTAATGAAATAAATAGCAAAATGATTGATAAATCGTGCTCTATATGCACAACTACCGTGCATTTGGAGCCATTTTCGCAGAAATTAAATAATAAAGTTTAAAATATGGCTGCCATTTAACAGTATGATATCTAATATTGCCAGCATGTTTTTTTTTTTTGCATTAACATAGGATGTTATGAGAGAAATAGAAAAATGAGAATTTCTCAAAATCTGTACCGATGATTTTAATGAAATAAATAGCACAATGATTGATAAATCGTGCTTTATATGCACAACTACCGTGCATTTAGGGCCGTTTTCGGAGAAATTAAATAATAAAGTTTAAAATATGGCTGCCATTTAACAGTATTGATATCTAATATTGCCAGCATGTTTTTTTGCATTAAGATAGGATGTTATGAGAGAAATAGAAAAAGGAGAATTTCTCAAAATCTGTACCGATGATTTTAATGAAATAAATAGCAAAATGATTGATAAATCGTGCTTTATATGCACAACTACCGTACATTTGGGGCCGTTTTCGGAGAAATTAAATAATAAATTTTTAAAATATGGCTGCCATTTAACAGTATGATATCTAATATTGCCAGCATGTTTTTTTGCATTAAGATAGGATGTTATGAGAGAAATAGAAAAAGGAGAATTTCTCAAAATCTGTACCGATGATTTTAATGAAATAAATAGCAAAATGATTGATAAATCGTGCTTTATATGCACAACTACCGTACATTTGGGGCCGTTTTCGGAGAAATTAAATAATAAAGTTTAAAATATGGCTGCCATTTAACAGTATGATATCTAATATTGCCAGCATGTTTTTTTTTTTGCATTAACATAGGATGTTATGAGAGAAATAGAAAAATGAGAATTTCTCAAAATCTGTACCGATGATTTTAATGAAATAAACAGCAAAATGATTGATAAATCGTGCTCTATATGCACAACTACCGTGCATTTGGGGCCATTTTCGGAGAAATTAAATAATAAAGTTTAAAATATGGCTGCCATTTAACAGTATGATATCTAATATTGCCAGCATGTTTTATTTTGCATTAAGATAGGATGTTATGAGAGAAATAGAAAAATGAGAATTTCTCAAAATCTGTACCGATGATTTTAATGAAATAAATAGCAAAATGATTGATAAATCGTGCTTTATATGCACAACTACCGTACATTTGGGGCCGTTTTCGGAGAAATTAAATAATAAAGTTTAAAATATGGCTGCCATTTAACAGTATTGATATCTAATATTGCCAGCATGTTTTTTTGCATTAAGATAGGATGTTATGAGAGAAATAGAAAAAGGAGAATTTCTCAAAATCTGTACCGATGATTTTAATGAAATAAATAGCAAAATGATTGATAAATCGTGCTTTATATGCACAACTACCGTACATTTGGGGCCGTTTTCGGAGAAATTAAATAATAAAGTTTAAAATATGGCTGCCATTTAACAGTATGATATCTAATATTGCCAACCTTTTTTTTTGCATTAACGTAGGATGTTATGAGAGAAATAGAAAAATGAGAATTTCTCAAAATCAGTACCGATGATTTTAATGAAATAAATAGCAAAATGATTGATAAAACGTGCTCTATATGTACAACTACCGTGCATTTGGGGCCGTTTTCGGAGAAATTAAATAATAAAGTTTAAAATATGGTTGCCATTTAACAGTATGATATCTAATATTGCCAGCATGTTTTTTTGCATTAAGATAGGATGTTATGAGAGAAATAGAAAAATGAAAATTTCTCAAAATCTGTATCGATGATTTTAATGAAATAATTAGTAAAATGTTTGATAATTCGTGCTCTATATGCACAACTACCGTGCATTTGGGGCCGTTTTCGGAGAAATTTAATAATAAAGTTTAAAATATGGCTGCCATTTAATAGTATGATATTTAATATTGCCAGCATGTTTTTTTTTTTTGCATTAACATAGGATGTTATGAGAGAAATAGAAAAATGAGAATTTCTCAAAATCTGTACCGATGATTTTAATGAAATAAATAGCAAAATGATTGATAAATCGTGCTCTATATGCACAACTACCGTGCATTTGGGGCCGTTTTCGGAGAAAATTAATAATAAAGTTTAAAATATGGCTGCCATTTAACAGTATGATATCTAATATTGCCAGCATGTTTTATTTTGCTTTAACATAGGATGTTATAATAGAAATAGAAAAATGAAAATTTCTCAAAATCTGTATCGATGATTTTAATGAAATAATTAGTAAAATGTTTGATAAATCGTGCTCTATATGCACAACTACCGTGCATTTGGGGCCGTTTTCGGAGAAATTTAATAATAAAGTTTAAAATATGGCTGCCATTTAATAGTATGATATTTAATATTGCCAGCATGTTTTTTTTTTTGCATTAACATAGGATGTTATAATAGAAATAGAAAAATGAGAATTTCTCAAAATCTGTACCGATGATGTGTACCGATGATTTTAATGAAATAAATGGCAAAATGATTGATAAATCGTGCTCTATATGCACAACTACCGTGCATTTGGCGCCGTTTTCGGAGAAAATTAAATAATAAAGTTTAAAATATGGTTGCCATTTAACAGTATGATATCTAATATTGCCAGCATGTTTTTTTGCATTAAGATAGGATGTTATGAGAGAAATAGAAAAATGAAAATTTCTCAAAATCTGTATCGATGATTTTAATGAAATAATTAGTAAAATGTTTGATAAATCGTGCTCTATATGCACAACTACCGTGCATTTGGGGCCGTTTTCGGAGAAATTTAATAATAAAGTTTAAAATATGGCTGCCATTTAATAGTATGATATTTAATATTGCCAGCATGTTTTTTTTTTTGCATTAACATAGGATGTTATGAGAGAAATAGAAAAATGAGAATTTCTCAAAATCTGTACCGATGATGTTAATGAAATAAACAGCAAAATGATTGATAAATCGTGCTCTATATGCACAACTACCGTGCATTTGGGGCCGTTTTCGGAGAAAATTAATAATAAAGTTTAAAATATGGCTGCCATTTAACAGTATGATATCTAATATTGCCAGCATGTTTTATTTTGCTTTAACATAGGATGTTATAATAGAAATAGAAAAATGAGAATTTCTCAAAATCTGTACCGATGATGTGTACCGATGATTTTAATGAAATAAATGGCAAAATGATTGATAAATCGTGCTCTATATGCACAACTACCGTGCATTTGGCGCCGTTTTCGGAGAAAATTAAATAATAAAGTTTAAAATATGGTTGCCATTTAACAGTATGATATCTAATATTGCCAGCATGTTTTTTTTTTGCATTAAGATAGGATGTTATGAGAGAAATAGAAAAATGAGAATTTCTTAAAATCTATACCGATGATTTTAATGAAATAAATAGCCAAATGATTGATAAATCGTGCTCTATATGCACAACTACCGTGCATTTGGGGCCGCTTTCGGAGAAATTAAATAATAAAGTTTAAAATATGGCTGCCATTTAACAGTATGATATCTAATATTACCAGCATGTTTTTTTTGCATTAACATGGGATGTAATGAAAAAAATGGAAAAAGCAATTTTTCCATAAACTTTGCTATTAAGTATGAGTTAATACTTCACATATAATTTGCTGTGACTTATTAATTTTATTAACTGTGAATGGAATGGAAAGGACCCATTTTTTTATGATTACATATAATTCAAATTGAATTGGTTCCCGCCCAATTCCGTACAAAATTGTTCAACACTGATGGCAGGCAGTTTTTCAGTTCATGTAGGATCTAGCAGTTCGATAGACTTTATGAATGAACTATATGAGGTTGGCTTACAATTAATTAATTTTCTCGAAATCTGTACCGTCTGTTTACTTAAAATTAGTGCCTCAAGTTTCTTAAAATATGTATCTACAAGAGGGTATAGCGCGGATTGAGGGCCATTGTCTCTGAGTTAAGAAATAAGGGCTCGAAAACAAGGTTGATATTTTGCGGTCATTTTATATGGCGCTGACTTGGGGTTGCTGCACTCTTTTCCAAATATCTTAAAAATGGTACCGACGATTTTAATCAAATTTTTACAGTTGGCTAGGTGAAACTATAGGCTTTAATCGTGTATATGCGGTTTTCGGGGCCATCATCCCTAAATTTAGATATTTATGGAATGGTGGAAACCTAATATTTCAACCTCTTGGTTTACCCATATTACAAATTAAAATTCAAAATCAAATGAAACAAGTCAGTAAATAATTTAATTTTTTACAATTCTGCATTTAAAATTATTAGGTTCTGTGCCTAAAAACATAAATAAATGCATTTAAAAGTGACCGATTCCTTTTCCGATACCAAGTACCAAAAATCGATGCTAAGTCACTGCCGCTAACTTGACGCATATCGAGGGTACCCTCGACGCTAACTCACCGCCGCTATTTTGACGCACATCGAGGGTACCCTTGTGGTCGCCTCGTTTCCATTTTTTTTTTTTTTTCGACAACAAGGGCCATTTGGTATGTCTATACATTATTAAAATGAGTATCGACAAGTTTGGACATTACTCCTCAGCTAAAAAGAGAGATTCTGTTGACAATAAACTTTATGTTCACAATATATTATACAAATCAAAAGAAGATTTGGAGCTTCTCATACATAATAAAGTTGATGAAGTAGATAAATCTATAAACGAATGTTTAAATAAAGTTAATATTGAAATTCCAAAACTGATAAGTGATATTAATTTATATAATAATTTGGAATTTTGGAAAACATGAAGAGAATAATATAAGTTTTGAGAAAATTCATACGGACGAAGGGACGGACGCACAGACAGACGGACATGGCTATTGATGCTGATCAAGAATATATATACTTTATGGAGTCGGAGATGCTTCCTTCTGCCTGTTACATACATTTGGATTTTGCACAAATACAATATACTCTTATACCCATTTTTAATGGGTTCAGGGTATAAAAAGTATCCTTGGCAGGGTTCGAACTCGCAACTAATCGTATTACGTGGTGACGACTCTACTCAGTAGACAAATCAGTAAACGCTTGGAAACGGAGTAAGCTATCGATTATCGGAAACAAACTCGATCTGCGCAGACACTAGGAGCACCAACATTTAAAATTTCAAGTCTCTAGCTCTTATAGGTTCTGAGATCCTTGCGTTCATACATGCGGACAGACGGACAGATGGACGGACGGACAGACGGACAGACAGACAGGAGGACATGGCTAGATCGACTCGGCTATTGGTGCTGATCAAGAATAAATATACTTTATGGAGTCGGAGATGTTTCCTTCTGCCTGTTACATACATTTGGCTTTTGCACAAATACAATAAACCCTTATACCCATTTTTTATGGGTATAACAAGCAAGAGGTAACAAGCAAGAGTTTCTAGTCGGGAGCACCCGACTAGGGAATACCCTGAACCCTCTTATTCCAACTCCAAAAGGCAGTTCGCGCAACGCGCTCGTATGAAGTAATTAAGGTAAATTAAAAAAAAAAGCAAGTAAGAGGTTCTGAACCCTCTTATTCCAACACCAAATAAATTAATAAAAAAAAGTTCCCTTGGCAGGGCTCGAACTCGCGACAGACCGCACCATTTGCTATGCCTCTACTCAGCAGCCACACCAACAATTAAGTACCTATGATAAAAAAGGAACTAAAATAACATTACAAAAAAAAGATGCAATTAAAATGCTATTAGAATGCGAAGCAGACGCGCATGAATGTGTGTGTGTACATGTATACAGAAATTCTTAAAGCTGCTGCCCCATTCAATTGCGCAGATGCATATAACTTTGGTTTTTCTTAACCGATCTTTAAGAAATTTTTTTCAGTATATCTTATTGTACCATAGAATATTTGTGTATTCTGAAAAAGTCAATTGCATTTAAATTGTGGTTCAAATTGGTTGGCAATAAAATTTGGGTTATTAACTTGATTTATAGCTCTGGGGTGGTAGCGGGGAGGTGGCGATAGGTATGAAATGAAAGATACTTGAAATATTTATAATATTCCAGAAGAAACATATCATGTTTGGTGGCTTATTTACCCAATTTGTTAAAAAAAAAAAACAGGATGTCGATATCGACTTTTATCGATTGCTTGGAATCGGAGTAAGTTATCGATTATCGGAAACAAACTCGATCTGCGCGGGAACTAGGAGCATCTACATCTAAAATTTCAGTCTCTAGCTTTTATAGGTTCTGATGTCCTTGCGTTCATACATACGGACGGACGGACAGACAGACGGACATGGCTAGATCTTCTCGACTATTGATGCTGATCAAGAATATATATACTTTATGGGGTCGGAGTAGCTTCCTTCTGCCTGTTACATACATTTGGATTTTGCACAAATACAATATAGCCTTATACCCATTTTTAATGGGTTCAGGGTATAAATAGTTCCCTTGGCAGAGCTCGAACTCGTAAGTAACCGTATTACTTAGTGATGACTCTACTCAACAGACAAACCAGCAAAAAAAAAAAAAAATAGTTTCCGAGGTAGGGCTCGAACTCACGACAGATCGCAACACTTGCTATGGCGCCACTTAACAGCCACACCAATAATTAAGTATTATCGAGAAAAAAAAAAACCAACTAAAATGCTGTTAGAATGCAAAGCAGACTCGCATGAATGTGTGTGTGTGCATGTATACACAAATTCTTGATGTTTTCGCTAACTGCCCCATCCAATTGAGCAGTTACGTATTACTTTGGTTTTCGCTTAACAGATCTTAATGAATTTTTCTACGGTATATCTTATTGTACCATACAATATTTGTGTATTCTCCAAAAGTCAATTGCATTAAAATTGTGGCTTAGATTGGTTGGCAATATAAGTTGAACTATTAACTTGATTTATAGCTCTGCGATGTAAGCGGGGAGGTGGCGATATGTATGAAATGAAAGATACTTGATTATAGCTCTTAATGACTCTAGCTCTTAATGTTTACCAAAATTGCTAAATAAAACAGGATGTCGAAATCGAATTTTATTGATTGCTTGGAGACGGAGTAAGTTATCGATTTTCGGAAACCAACTCGATCTTCTCAGGCACTAGGAGGACCTACAGCTTAGTCTCTTCTTAAAGTCTCTATCTCTTATAGGTTCTGATATCCTCGCGTTCATACATACGGACAGACGGACGGACGGACAGACAGACAGACATGGCTAGATCGACTCGGCTATTGATGCTGATCAAAAATATACATACTCTTAGGGGGTCGGAGATGCTTCCTTTTGCCTGTTACATACATTTGCATTTTGCACAAATACAATATACCCTTCTTACCCATTTTTAATGGGTTCAAGGTATAATTATTGAATATCTTTTTTTTGTTAAATAAAGTTAAATAATCGATAAAAAAATGCATTTAAACTTTTTTTGTTGCTCTTCTGCAAGCAAGTTGTTTTCGTTATCAAAGAATATTTTAGCCTCTGTACGAAGACATAATTGGTACACTGTATATTCTACGACAACGCTTCCATCCAAAGCGTTCTCAAGATCCCATACGACTGAGATATATATCTTAAATTTATTTTTTATGAAGAACTAAAGTGTTAATAGGAGGAACTAAGGTAAAATAGCGACAAATCTTTAAGACTTAACTTCACGAGCGCTTATCGCGCCTATATTCTAAAACGTATTCGACGTAAATTTGAGAAATTATAGTTTATGAAATTAGAAACTGCGTTAAATAGCTAGTGCATTGAATTGAATTAAAATATTAAGTCTATAGAAGCGCATATGCCCTGCTAATTCAAAATGATTAATCTATCGAGTATCCATGTCAATGTAAAATGTGGTAACCATTTTAGAGGGTCAATCAAGAGACAATGTAACAATGAAAGCATTGTACAGATGGGCTGGGTAAAGAAAGGAGACAAAATACATCTGCGTTTCCTGAACAGTCGAAGCATCTCTGAATGTTTTATTAAGTGTGTCGGCTCTAATTTAGACGTAACGCTATCATGTATTTAACCATTTGATTTTTTAATTAATTCCCCGTGCATCCATTAAATGTGTCAAAATACATCCGGTATATTGGTTGAGCTTAGCAGTAGTCTCCAGTCTAAGATCAGTGCATGTAGATTTCCGCAACGTGCCTTCCTGTCTGGATATAAGCAGTCTGGGAATAGAAACAAAAAGCAAATTCCCTAATCTGTTTTTGCAATTGAAACGGCACTTCTACAAGTGTCTGTCGCTTTATAGTTGAATCCTGTTGATATTGTTTAAGAATTATAACAAGCATATTCCCTCAGTGGTGCCAGTATTATTGAAAATTTGCACTATAAGCAAATTTATGATCGAAGAGAGTGCGAAAAGAACGTGCTGGAAAGTGTAAAGGCAAAGATGGAATTAATACGAGCTAGCAACAGAGAAAATTACAAAAGTAAGTGTGATTGCCAAAATATATTTACTAATATATTTATTTTTAGAGGCGAATGCAACTAGACAGCATTCGGAATTCGATTCAAGTGAGCATATAAGTTCGCAGGACGATAATATTAGCGTATCATCTCAAAACCCAATAAAAACTATAAAGTCAAAATCTATAAGCTTAACACACCCATCACCACCTAAAAGAAGAGACTTACGTCTTCACCCGCATGCTGTGCGTACAGGAGACTACTATATGTTTGAGGAATATAATGATATTGATGAACCTATTTTGTACGAAGAGCATGACTTTCTGGAAAAAGAGGACACACGTCAAATGCTTATTTATGTAAAATCGGAGTATTTTTAATAAAATCTAAGCGCAACTGTTTTTATTCACAGTCTAAAAAAAAATTTGATCACGGAACGTCCCACGGCAGTAGCGGTAATATAAACGACTATAGCTCGGATTCTGAAATTGACTTCGAAACGCATCCAATAATTAAACTAACTGCTGAACTTATTATGTTAGTGACGTTTCGGTTAAACCGGCTATCCCGTAACTATCGTTTTGTGCACAAGGTACTGTCGGCAGAGAAAAAGACGTTACAAGACATTAGTACAATGAACCGGCTTGGACTAGTCAATACTGCAGCGATGTTCAGCTTTTTAAATCAATCCCTTTACGAGTGAGTGTGCATTGACTTGGATACACATAAGTCTCATTCGATTTCGTTTCCTCTTAATCTTCACAATTGAATATTCTTTATCTGTATGATAACTACTGAAACAGTACCAGTGTTGTACATTTGTTGACTTAGCGCTGCCGCAAATAGCTTAACTTAAAAATCCACTTATTTCTGCCTGAATTTTTCTTTAATATAGCAAACAGTTGGATGCTATTAATCCTCCCCCAAAAGAGTCGACGCCTGATTTGATATCAAAGAGCGAGGATTTTACGACACTCAATCATAATAATTTTGTACAAATGTTAATTTCTTTGTGGTATGCAATTATTGCCAATACGGAAGTGGTCAGCTATTTGGCAGTATTCGTCAACCAGGCTGCAAACTCTTCAATAATTTCGTTGCCAATGCCTTTTCTGGTCCTTTACTGGGGTGCCCTTACATTACCGCGTCCAACAAAGAATTTCTGGGTAACGCTTATCACATACACGTTGGCAATGATTTTTTTAAAGTGCATAATGCATCAAAAAATCGTTCTTGACCCTAAGCTTATAAAACTGGCCAAGACAACAGATTTTGAGCTTTTTACAAAGCATGGCAAAGCGGTATATGATCTTTTGCTCTTGGTTGTACTATTCTGGCACCGTTATATGCTGAAAAAACAAGGAATTTGGAATATACCAAGGTCGGAAACGGACCCGGTACAACTTAACCAAACCAGTAAGTCTCTTGTGAAATTTATATTTAGTTCTAGTACATATATTAACACAAAATCTTAAGATAGCAAAACTTTTAGCAAGGAACGACCAACAGATATTTTAAAGCGACTCAGGTATGTTTATTTAACCTTTTACCTTAATACCTGATTAAATTGTAGCTATTTAAGGGAAGAGTCAGGAAGTGAGCCTAAGGAAACTACTGTCAATCGCTCTAATACAAGTGAATTGGAACGGGATATTGATGACTTATTACGACCAGGAATGGAAAATAAATATGTTTATCATAACATCGAATCAGAGAACTATCGCGTTGCCATGAAAAATTTAGAGTAAGCAAAACAAAAAAAAACTTTAACTTCGGGGTTCCGAACAAAAAAAATTACAGCCACATTATACAACATTATTAATCCCTAATTATTTATATACACTCTTTCCTTTTTATACCCCGAACCCATTAAAAATGGGTATAAGGGTATATTGTATTTGTGCGAAAGCCAAATGTGTGTAACAGGCAGAAGGAAGCATCTCCGACCCCATAAAGTATATTTATTCTTGATCAGCATAAATAGCCTAGTCGATCTAGCCATGTCCGTCTGTCTGTCCGTCCGTCCGTCCGTCCGGACGGACAGATACTGATCAAGAATATATATACTTTATGGGGTCGAAGATGCTTCCTTCTGCCTGTTACACACATTTACATTTTGCACAAATGCAAAATACCCGTTTTACCCATTTTTAATCGGTTCAGGGTATAAGATTGCGATTATATTGATGATGGGCTGTGCGAATATGCTGTTATTTTAATTCAGTTTTGATTGCATAATAAGTCAATTCTAGGATTGGCTGTAAGGTATATTGCGATGGCAAGTAGTTCGGACAGCTGAAGGTTGTTGCGAGCTCAACCTCAGCGGAGGGAAAAAACTCTTTTTTCGTCAAATTTATTTTTATTATGTAAAATAAAAATTGTAATTGTAAGCAAGCGCGCAGCGCTAAATGCATTGGGTGGTGTTAGAAATAGGTTCAGAATATCCCTGACTAGACCTTATTTATTTAAAGATGACTTTATATATATTACATATGTTATAACACTTTTAAGAAGAATGTTACCTTCAAAGTCTATAAGTTCATTCAGCTATTTATTTGTATAACTTCATGAGAGACTCTTTGCAACCAATGATATAACATGGTTTTTCATTCGGAATAGGTTTATCTCCACAAATATATCTATTAAGCTTATCGTTAGATTTCGATAATTTCGTTAACATTTTATTAAACTGAAAATTAAAACAAATAATATAACATCCAACCCACAGACATAAAGGTGGTCCTTCGTCTGCAATAAATAAATTTTTTCTTGCTCTACTTCACAAGGCACGTTTATCTACCGATGTATATACGTTACTGTTCTTATGTGATTTCATAAATTTCTTTGTCTTGTTATTTGGATTCCCAAAGTTTGTGGTAAGTTGTACAATTGTTTCTCTTGTAAGTCTTACTATTTTTAATTATATATGAATCTTTTGTAATGCCCCCTCCAGGAATATTAATAATATAAATTCTTATTGCTACTTGTACAACATAAAATCCAATTCATTAACAGACTTGTTATATGCTACCACTAACCAAGCAACATATAAACTGGACAACCCGTGGAAGACACTGGGGCCTCTCGTTTTATATGCGGCTGGTCCAAAGTCGCCTTCGTTATTGTTCGGGTTCGACATACGCTCGCACGCTCAGACAGCAAGAGAGTAAGAAATACATATGACTTGAGTGATAGAACGGCATTGCTGCTTTTTTTTTCGCTCACACTACAGGAAAATGCTTCGGCTTACTCTCAGAGCTCTTTCAATTTTTTTATTTACCGTTGTACTGTCTGTGTGTGTACCTGTAAATTTTTATCAAAAGTCAGTGGCTTTCTTTCCTTTTGAAAGGACGAGTAATATGAAATAATGAAAGGGTTTGCCACGTCGTTGCGAAATTCTAGCATTTTAGCTCGTTATCGTTGGAAAGGGTACCTAAACGGTGTCATGTGTGCATTTAAAATATTTTGGGCTCGCTTTTCACGTATACTTGCATATTTTGTATATGAATAGAAGAGTTTTGACGCTTGTGTGCATGTTGGTTGAATGCCTGCCTGTCCCTTGCAAATTTGATAAGACGAAGTTTTTGTGATTTTTGTATTTCGGGAGCTAAACACACACACAAATGTGTGTGGGGCAAATCATGGGCGCAAAAGAAATAGCATTATTGGCGCGTGCTACCAGTATCGTCAATGCGATAAGGTGGTACATGTATATATGTATATTGATTTGATGTAGAATAAAATAAGAATTTAATAATCACTGCAACGTTTTCTTTGAATGTTCCAAACTGAACTGAATATCTATTTATTCTTCGAGCTTCATTAAAGCTAAATGTATACAATGGTTTTCTTAAAAGCTAGCTACATGTATCTCACAAATTGCCGTTGCAGCAGTTCAAGTGTCTTGCAGGAGAACTGTCGCAACCAACATCCTGTTATAGTGCTGGATCAGCATTGCAACATAGTGTCACAATGGTCTGCTGCTGCCGCCGTTTCTCGGCGGCTTGGCGGGTGGGACCGAATCATATATACCCTGTATGGTATAGTCGGTAACTACTCCCCCCTGGAATGGAGTGACGGCCACATCGATGGAATGGCCGTGAAGATGATGTTTCTTCTTTTGAGTGTCCAGATGCATACAGTAGATATTGTCAGTATGGTTAGCAGTATATAAAGTGTGAAAAGGTGGTTGGTGGCTGTCGTCGTTATGACAATTAGGTCGTTTCGGCTTGATAATGTCTGTAGATGGAGTTTTTCCATATTTAAATTTTCGAATGTGTTGTGTATGTTCATTTGCTTGAACGATTCTATGGAACTTTCTGTCCTTTGTTCAAACTTTATTACAGTATCATCGTATGGTAAGCCGTTGATATGACCGTACAATTGTCAAATGTTACAATAGCTGACCCGTTTATTATGAAGGGTCTGTGACATGAAGACGTGACATTGTTGTTTATAGTGTTAAAGACGAAGATATGTCAACGTTCCACTTCTCTGATGACCTCTTGACGGCCGATATCCTTGATGTCGCAGTTTGCCGTTTGGTCAAAGAGAATGCCCTTAAGGCAGTGGATATTGACTAAATTCGTTTGTGTAGATGCGTTTTCACATATAAATGTCTGATGGATTTTGGGACATTTGCTTTCAAGGTACAAGATTTGACCGTTGTGGGCGTACAAGATGTACTTTGGTACTATCAGGACTTTAGTGTGGTCTAACGGTAGGATTTTTACATGGAATGCTATATTAAAGTTATTTATGTAAGTTTCTAATGTTAACAATCATATAGGTGTTCATCGGATCCTACTAAGACATTTTGGCTTGAAATGAATTCGTTTATAAATTATATTATATTCAATTTGGTTAGCTGAATAATTTATGCTATATTATCTATGTGGTTGTATAATACATCTATATTAAAATTTATTCTTGTTATATACTGAAGTAGGTGAATTTCATTATGGTCTACGTTTACTGTTTTGTAAATGTTATTTTTATAATTTTTAATGAAATTATTAATTATACCCTGTTCTTGGTTAATATGATCGGTAATGTTTTGATATCTTAAAATAGTTAATTGATTAAATATTATTTGTTTGTTGACATTTTCAGAATTTTGGTTTCTTTTTCTTTAATAACATTGAATTTATCGGCAATAGATTGGGCGTCTTTTGTGTCCATATTTCCTGTTACTACTTTTATTACACTACCAAGATCATTTATCAGACCTCTCTTTTCCCTTTTTTTGGGTAGTAATGCGTTTATTTTGATTTTTAGCTGGTCTATTTTTGCTTTTAGACTGTATAATTTCTCCTGAAAACTTTACTTGTCTTAGGTCATTTAGTGCTATTTCGAATTTTTCTGTGTTTTCTGTGTAAAAGGTGTTTATATGATGTTATAACTCTTGCGTTCCCCAAGTTTATTTTTGTGAGTCTGTCATGCTCCTCCAGCTGTTGTACTTTAATAATCTGTGCTGTCCCACAGCAGAATCTGTAAAATATGACTGTTATTACTATTTTGTCCTTTTTTATACCCTGAACCCATTAAAAATGGGTATAAGGGCTTATTGTATTTGTGAAGTTTCAAATGCTTTAGTGTATTCCTCACTTATTTTTACTGTGGCTTTGCTTTTAAATTGTTTAGTTATTGCTGCGAAATCTTTTGTGAACTTTCTATAGTAACCGAGCAGTCCTAGGATTTGATTTGTCCACTGGTTTTTAGCATGGGGAATGCTTTAATGGCAATTAGCTTGCTGGGGTTAGGTTTTATACCGAAATCGGTTACTACGTGTTCTAGGTATTCGATTTGCTTTCTGGTTGAAGCTTTAAATTTGCTCTATTTAACCTGTCGAATACTAACTTTTGGTCATTGACGTGTTCTTGGAGTGAAGATGAAAAGACTATAGTGTCGTCAAGATAGATTAAACAACAATTGCCGTTGTCCATCACCTTTTGGAAGGTGGCTGGGGCGTTGGAAAGCCCGAATGCCATTCGTACAAATTTAAAATGTCTTCCTATTGCCGAAAGGCTGTTTTGCTAATATCCCGTGAATCCATCTCAACTATGTGGTATCCACTAGCTAGATCTAAAGCCGTAAAATATTTGGCTCTACCTATCCTGTCAAGAACTTATCTTTCACGGTTTTTTCGTTTAGTTTTCTATAGACTATCACTAGTCTCCATTTCTTATTATTTGAAGAGTCGGGTTTCTTTGAAACTGGGAAAATTGCTGCGCTCCATGGGGAATGACTGTGTCTGATTATGTTTTTTTCTAACAGTTTTGAGATTTGTCTCTAAATTTCTTGTCTTTCTACAAGGCTGTATCGGAATGGTTTTGTATGCAATGGAATTACGTCTGTAGACCGTATTCTATGTTTGACTAAGTTAGTGAAGGTGATGCTGTCTCCCTCCCGATGAAAAAGTTTAGGGAATTTTTTGCAATGGTCTTTTAGCGCTGTAAACTCTTCAGCGTTTAGATGGTCTGTCCGCAGTTGGGTAAGTATGTTGATACCGTCCTTTGGTTTATTATTATTAGTTTCGGACATGGCATTTATTTCAATGTAACCGTTCTCGATGTATTTATTGACTTGTAATTCTGAGTCGAGGCATAATTTCCGTTTGTCTTGTGAGTAATTCATTGCTTCCATAAGACTAAAATTGTTTTTGGCTTGATACAGTCCTCCAGATATGAGGTCATCTTCGGAAATCTTTGTGGTTTCGCACCAAAATGCGCCGTTAGCGATGCTGACGGGTAGTTTTACTATGTCCTTGGACAAATCGTCCAAAATATGAAGTTCTGAAGTTGTATTGTTTTCTATGTGCATCTTAATTTTGAAACGTTGAGTCTCTAGTGTTAATTTGGAGATATTGACTACCGCTTTTACCTGTTGTAAAATATCGAGTCCAATTAATCCGTCGAAGTATGGGTGGAATTGAAATAAGATTAGTTATACCCTGAACCCATTAAAAATGGGTATATTGTATTTGTGCAAAATGAAAATGTATGTAACAGGCAGAAGCAAGCTTCTTCGACCCCATAAAGTACATATATTCTTGATCAGCATCAATAGCCGAGTTGGTCTAGCCATGTCCTTCTGTCTGTCCGTCCGTCTGTCCGTCCGTATGTATGAACGCAAGGATCTCAGAACCTATAAGAGCTAGATGTAGATGCTCCCAGTTCCCGCGCAGATCGAGTTTGTTTCCAATAATCGATAACTTACTCCGTTTCCAAGCAATCGATAAAAATCGATATCGATATTCTGTTTTTTGGGCAATTTTGGTAAATAAGAGCTAGAGTCACCAAACTTGACATATAGCTTCTAAAATGGAATTTATGTATTCATTTGATGTTTGAAGAAGGGTATCCCCTAGTCGGGAGCTCCCGACTAGAACCTCTTACTTGTTTTTCTTATGTATTTTGTAACAATATTTATAAGTTCTGTTTCGGCTGTTGTACAATATGAAATAGCATCGTTTGTATTGTAGTGTGTATGCCTTTAAAGAACACCCTATATACAAACACAAAGTATGCGGCACTTTGTCGCATACAATAACAATTATACATTAAACAAGCCCAGAGTAACTTTATATATTGGCTCCAGCTCATGTTACGCAGCGCAGTTCACTAGCCTCTCTAGCTGGCCGTTTATGCTTACGCTGCACTTCCCACGCTCCCTCTGAGCGCATTCAATGAGCAACATGTTTGCTCACTAACACAGGCATATGCAAGCTACTCACTCTCCCTCTCTTTGTAGCTGTTAACCAATAACAGCATAAGTATATACATGTGTCCATATGCTAACCGCAATATTTTACTTTAAATAAAATCATTCTAAAAACCCAAGCCAACCAGCACTAACGTGCTTTTGTAAAATTATTATTAAATCCAAACATTACATGGCGACCGTAACATGGTCACGAATCCCTGCCTGGAGGCAGTAGACCAAGTGAAAGAGGAACTTCATGGCCAACAAAGAGGCCATGTATCATATACAATTTGAAAAGGAACTTCATGGCCAACAAAGAGGTCATCTATAATATCCAAGTGAAAAAGGAACTTCCTGATCAACGAGCGGCCATTTATAACACCTGCCGTCGTAACTTGGACATTGAGCATCCCGTATTCTGAGTGAGTAGGGAGTGAGTGTTATGGTTCATAAACGCGGTGGCTTAAAAAAATAAAATTAATAAAAGAATAGCGCACCTAAGGTGGCTGCTATACACAAAACAGCCAACAGCATGGTCGACAGCTCAGAAGTTACAAAATGAGCTCGACTATCTGCAAAATGAAATTAAGCAGAGAAAACCAAACACCACTACTCACTCAAATATAAAAGCTATAATAAACCAAGCAACTAAAAACGTTATATAATAGTTCCCTTCGAAGACGTCAGACTTTCTTGATGGTTCTTTATTCAATGATTCTTAGAGTTAGAGCTGTCCACCGTGAAGCAGTGAGCAGCCGTTTTACATACATGGTTTTTAGGCTTATATACAACAAGAGAGTCAGAGAGAGTCATGCGCGCACATATGTATACACAGCGACGGTCAAGCGTGAGAACGCTGACTTAGCCATTTGGGCGGTCGTTGCTATCAAGTGCGGATCATATTTCGTATGCACTTGAATATGCGCAGAGGGCACTTAGCGTTAGGCGCGCTGCGACAAAGTCGCTGCTTATGTTTGCATTATGTTGGCATAACAACAAAGTGTTGTAGCCTTATTCATATGTATGTATATACATATGTACGCATGCTACAGTTACACCCATTGCCGCAACCAGCCTGCCAAAAGTAAAACGAATGTGCCCACAGGATTGCGAAGGCCCACTCGACAGCCCCTTCTGCGAATATACGTGCAGACACTGCACAGCCGTCACCTCCAACAAATAAACACCTGTGCGAAGACCAGCACCGGTACCGCCAGCGCAACAAGCTGTGCCATCGGAATAAGTGCGAGAGGCACACCGCCACTTGCGCATACGAGGGAGCATCAGCGTGCCACATCCGGCGACGCGAAGCTGATACAACGATGAACAACAGTTGCAGTTATATCCTTAATTACTTTAAATTATAAAAAAAAAAAAATTTTTTTTTTTCTAATTGAGCGATAAACACCTCCGTCCGATTACCAACATAGCCCGTGAAGCTATGCGAAATGCTAGGTAGTATTTTGTGTTATTAGCAATATTGAAACCTTGAAACTAAAAACATTAACATTTACAACTAAAAACACTATATGTTACACAAAAACATTATATGAATTTAATAACATTATATCAATTTTTGTAAGAAATTTTAATTAAAATGGGTTCGAACGAATCCCAGGTTGAAAAATCAGCCGCAAATGTTATAAATAACGTAAAAGTAATTGACCATAAAGAATATTAAGAAAATATTAATATTTTGCTAATTATAATTACTACAGTATCTCTTGTATCAGTAGCATTGAAAGTGTATGCAATGCATGCAAAGAAAATTAAGAAACGCTACAGCAGTAGAGCAGACGGACTAGATAAGGTATGAATATATTTAAATATGTCAGATATAGAGGCAATCATTAGGTTTACGTATAGAGATGAGCCAGACTTTTGTACTCGTGCACTAAACGTACTGCGGTCACATAGAGATTTTATAAAAATGTGTGATTTCGAATACACGGACATGTTCAATGCTCATATGGGTCCATTGATACATGTTCAAAAATCGAAAAGGGAATCATACTAAGTACGTTGCAATATGTCTCAGTAAAACTAGTAACTGAAGAACACCCAATTTTGGGACCAGCAACGATACTAATGGTGCGACTGCATCGATAGATACATATCTATTATAATAACATGGAATGGAGTATATCAGTGAAAAATATCAATGACTTCAAAAACTAATTTGACAAGTCATATAAATGCATCAATAAAGGCATACCTATAAGGTAGAAACACTAATATACCATGTACAAATATTGATAAATCAATATAACAAAATAGTACATGCATTAGATTCCATTAAAGAAGAAGATCCAGAAGATCTATTTCTAGCAGCAAAGTTTGAACCAAACCAGCTGCAAGATCTGAATGAGTCGAAGCCAATTACCGATATAAATATCGATATCGACATTGAAACACTGGACGATATAGAATCAAACATGCAAGACCAGGTAGCCTTAGAAAGGGAATATGTAAGACAAATTTCGTCTACAGTCCCTGAATTTGACGGTAAAAAACTGTCATTAAATCGTTTTTTAACAGCCTTAAGGCTTTTTGAACGAACAAAGGGCAACCAAAAGGATTTGGCTGTAGAAGTTATAAAATCAAAACTAATTGGCACAATACTATACAAATGCCAAGACGAGACTACGATTAATGGCATTATTAATAAAATAAAAAGTAGCGTCAAAGGTGAATCCATTGACGTGATTAAGACAAAGCTGTTAAACGCCCAACAAAAAGGCAAAACAGCAGCTCAATATACAGCTGAAATCGATAACTTGCGTAAGCAACTCGAGGCAGCTTATATTGACGATGGCCTAGACTTGGATAATGCAGAGAAATTCTTTTCTATAGAGTCAATATCTGCAATAACCAAAAATTGTGAATATGAAAAACTTCGCATTATACTAAAAGCTGGAAACTTCAGCACATATAATGATGCAATGAGTGGAAGTGGAAGTGCCAGCACAGTATTATATCAGCGCGGCAGACTTAATAGTGGCAATGATTATCGCAATTACCAAAGAGGTATAGGCAATGGCGCGGTAATCATAACGATCATAATAATCATTCGAGTTACTCAGACTAACTCGGAAAATCAACAAAACCCTTAAGATATGCACCAACACACCCCAAAGTACACACAGTCAATCTGAACCTCAGTATCTTCATTAACATAAATAACGAAAAAACAGGTAAAGCATTTTCCCTATTGCTAGATACTGGTGCAGACATATCACTATAAAAAGAACATGTTGATATATTTGAAAACATTAATTCAAACATATCAACTCAAATATCTGGAATCGGTGAAGGTTCAGTTTTTATACCCTGAACCCATTAAAAATGGGTATAAGGGTATATTGTATTTGTGCAAAATCCAAATGTATGTCACAGGCAGAAGGAAGCATCTCCGACCCCATAAAGTATATATATTCTTGATCAGCACCAATAGCCTAGTCGATCTAGCCATGTCCGTCTGTCTGTCCACCCGTCCGTCCGTCCGTCCGTATGTATGAACGCAAGGATCTCAGCACCTATAAGAACTAGAGACTTTAAATTTTTTGTTTGTTTCTGATAACCGATAACTTACTCTGTTTCCAAGCAATCGATAAAAATCGATATCGATATCCTGTTTTTTGGGCAGTTTTGGTAAATAATAAGAACTAGAGTCACCAAATTTGACATATAGTTTCTAAAATAAAATATATATATATGCATTTGATGTTGGAAGAAGAGGGTTCAGGGTGTCCCCTAGTCGGGAGCTTCCGACTAGAACCTCTTACTTGTTTCTAAAGGTTTAGCGTTCGTAGAATTATCTACCGGAAAATACGTCATTCCACACGACTTTCACATAGTCGGACACGATTTCCCAATACCCAGTGATGGCATTATTGGTATAGACTTCTTTAAAAAGTACAATTGCCAATTAGATTTGACTTGTGATAATAATGCCACAATACTTCCAGCTTGTTCTGAAATAGTCCGTCAAATCAATATTGATTCGCCAGAAATCAATATTTTCATTCCAAATCAAGAAATTGATAAAGGAATATTCATTACAAATACAACAAACATTTGTCCGGTGATTAAAAATCTAAAAAAGAACTTTCCCCCATTGTTCAAAACACAATTAAAAGATCTCTGTACCAAGTATACAAACATATTCGGACTCGAATCCTTATCTATAACAACCAATAATTTTTATAAACAGAAACTAAGAGTAAAAGATACTGAGCTAGTGTACATTAAAAACTACAGAATTCCTCATACTCATAAGGAAGAAGTTAATAATCAAGTCGAAAAACTTATCTCGGATAAAATTGTAGAGCCGTCTGTATCGGAATATAACAGCCCTATACTTCTTGTCCCAAAAAAGAGATTACGTGGTTTCGATACCAAGAGTTAGCGATTAGCTATAGACTATCGTCAAATTAACAAAAAACTCTTGTCTGACAAATTTCTACTCCCAAGCATAGATGATATTCTTGACCAACTAGGCAGAGCAAAATATTTCTCATGCTTAGATTTAATTTTCACCGAATAGAATTAGAAGAAAATTCTAGAAATATAACGTATTTTTCAACGAGCAATAGCTCCTATCGTTTTACACGATTACCATATGGTCTAAAAAAAGCGCCTAATTCTTTTCAAAGAATGAGGACCATCGTTTTTTCCGGATTAGAACTTTTACAAGCTTTTTTGTACATGGACGACTAATCGTCATCAGTTGTTCCGAAAACCACATGATCAAAAACTTAACAAACGTTTTTGACTTGTGTAGGCAACACAACCTTAAATTACATCCAGAAAAATGTTCATTTTTCATGCACGATGTGACTTTTCAAGGTCATAAGTTTACTGATCAAGGTATTTTGCCAGATGACAAAAAATATGATGTCATTGAAAAATATCCAGTCCGTACGGACGCTGATTGCGCTAGCAGATTCGTTGCATTCTGCAATTATTACAGACGTTTTATAAAAAACTTTGCAGATTATTCACGTCACATAACAAGATTATGTAAAAAGACTGTAAAGTTTGAGTGGTCCGATAAATGCCAAAAAGCGTTCGAATATTTAACGAGAAAGAGAGGCTATCTTCGGCACGCCGAAAATCGAATACCCTTGCAGACCCAACTTTTTCATAATGCTTATAGTGCTTTGCCCGTATCTAAGAAGCCCAGGGAAAATAGTTAATGCCGAGTTTGGTCAAGATATCTTGATAAAATGTTTTTTCATACATAAACTTAATTTTCGACCGATCGTTCCTATGGCAGCTATATGATATAATGGTCCGATCTTAATAAGATTTTGCTAAATGAGGAGCTTAGTAAGGCTAATAAATGCCGAGTTTGTTCAAGATATCTTGATAAACAAAATGTTTTTTCATACAAAACTTAATTTTCGACCGATCGTTCCTATGGCAGTTATATAATATAGTGGTCCGATCTTAAAAGGTTTTTGCATATATATGAGGAGCTTACCAAAACTTATAATTGCCGAGATTGTTCAAGATATCTTGATAAACAAAATGTTTTTTCATACAAAAACTGAATTTTCGACCGATCGTTCCTATGGCAGTTATATAATATAGTGGTCCGATCTTAAAAGGATTTTGCATATATATGAGGAGCTTACTAAAACTTATAATTGCCGAGTTTGGTCAAGATATCTTGATAAACAAAATGTGTTTTCAAACAAAAACTTAATTTTCGACCGATCGTTCCTATGGCATCTATATGATATAGTGGTCCGATCTTAATAGGATTTTGCATATATATGAGAAGCTTAGTAAAACTAATAATTGCCGACTTTGTTCAATATTTCTTAATAAGCAAAATGTTTTTTCATACAAAAACTGAATTTTCGACCGATCGTTCCTATGGCAGCTATATGATATAGTGGTCCGATCTTACAAGGATTTTGCATATATATTAGGAGCTTAGTAAAACTAATAAATGCCGAGTTTGGTCACGATATCTTGATAAACAAAATGTTTTTTCATACAAAAACTTAATTTTCAACCGATCGTTCCTATGGCAGCTATATGACATAGTGGTCCGATCTTAAAAGGATTTTGCATATATATGAGGAGCTTACTAAAACTTATAATTGCCGAGTTTGGTCAAGATATCTTGATAAACAAAATGTTTTGTCATACAAAAACTTAATTTTCAACCTATCGTTCCTATGGCAGCTATATGATATAGTAGTCCGATCTTAAAAGGATTTTGCATATATATGAGGAGCGTACTAAAACTTATAATTGCCGAGTTTGGTCAAGATATCTTGATAAACAAAATGTGTTTTCATACAAAAACTTAATTTTCGACCCATTGTTCCTATGGCAGCTATATGATATAGTGGTCCGATCTTAATAGGATTTTAATATATATGAGGAGCTTAGTAAAACTAATAAATGCCGACTTTGTTCAAGATTTCTTGATAAACAAAAAGATTTTTCATACAAAAACTGAATTTTCGACCGATCGTTCCTATGGCACCTATATGATATAGTGGTCCTAGCTTAAATGGATTTTGCATATATATGAGGAGCTTACCAAAATTTATAATTGCCGAGATTGCGCAAGATATCTTGATAAACAAAATGTTTTTTCATACAAAAACTTAATTTTCGACCGATCGTTCCTATGGCAGCTATATGATATAGTGGTCCGATCCAGCTGGTTTTGATATATGTGCTGCGGGCAACAGAAAGCGGGAGTTCTGCAAAGTTTCATTAAGATAGCTTTAAAACTGAGGGACTAGTTCGCATAGAAACAGACAGACGGTCAGACGGACAGACAGATGATCTTGCTGATCAAGAATATATGTATATACTTTATGGGGTCGGAGATGTCTCCTTCTATGCGTTACACATTTCACGACAAAATTATAATACCCTCTGCAAGGGTATAAAAAACAAGTAGCAGGTTTTAGTCGCGAGCTCCCGACTAGGGGATACCCTGAACCCTCTTCTTCCAACATTAAATGCATATATATTCTATTTTAGAAGCTATATGTCAAGTTTGGTGACTCTAGCTCTTAATATTTAAACAAAATTGACCAAAAAACAGGTTATCGATATCGATTTTTATCGATTGCTCGGAAACGGAGTAAGTTATCGATTATCGAAAACAAACTCGATCTGCGCAGGCACTAGGAGCACCTACATCTAAAATTTCAAGTCCCTAGCTCTTATAGGTTCTGAGATCCTTGCGTTCATACATAAGGACGGACGGACGGACAGACGTATGTCTGTTCAGACACCTACGCCTTTCTTGTCCCTTCATAGCAACTTGGTTGTATCTCCAATGTTGTCCTTATCGCCTTCTCCAAGCGACTGTCCAATTACCCCTATTTCAACCCCTGTAGTTGCCCCAGTAGAGCCCGTACCTGATCCCGCCCCAGTTAATCAAACTGCCTCAGCCCCGTCAGCTCCTGGCCGCAAAGGTAGACCTGCGCGCAATCTTGCCCAGATTGTTAAAAACAATCATTGCGCCTATTTTAACGGTAGTTGCCCCTCGTAGGCAAGTTTTTGTGTCTCGACTTTCGTCGATTTGCTAGCAAATCTTCTGCTAGCGTGCCAATAACCAAATTTATTTTCTCCACCCCTCGTGAAATATCATCATTCAAAATAAATGTTTCACATGATATGTTCCCAATCATTTGTGATCCCAAATTTTGGCCTCCACACATGATTGTTCACGAGTTCAAGCCTAACAAGTAAGAGGTTCTAGTCTTACTAGCTCCCGACTAGGGGATACCCTCTTCTTCCAACATCAAATGCATAGCTCTAGCTCTTATTATTTACCGAAATTGCCCAAAAAACAGCATATCGATATAGATTTTTATCAATTGCTTGGAAACGGTGTAAGTTATCGATTATCGGAAACAAACTCGATCTGCGCGGGAACTAGGAGCATCTACATCTAAAATTTCAAGTCTCTAGCTCTTATAGGTTCTGAGGTCCTTGCGTTCATACATACGGACGGACGGACGGACGGACATGGCTAGATCGGCTCGGCTATTGATGCTGATTAAGAATATAATGGGTTCAGGGTATAAAAAGCGTAACCAGCCTGTCACCCTTCCAGTCCCTTCAATACAGGGTACCATTTCTGCCCCAAAAAACTAGCTTCATCTTCTGACCAAATCTTTATTCATTATCAAAATGTTTTCATGGCCAGCACTTCCTTCTATTCGGATATTATAGCGTTTTCAGAAACATGGTTAAACTCAACCATATCTGATTTTGAGATTTTATCAAATAACTTTATTGTTTATAGAAATGATCGGCCTACTCGAGGTGGTGGGGTGTTAATTGCCGTTAAAGCCACTCTCCAGTCTGAACTTTTCTGTTTTAGTACGCCTACTGACGCTGAGATTGTCTCAGTTAAGGTGTCTTTTCCTACACGGAATGTCTATGTAACATGCTCTTATGTCCCACCTTCTTCTGATATTCAAGTTTATATGAAACATATTACTTGTATTAAAGAAGTTTCTTCACACGTGCGTGATAGTGACCTATTTATGGTGTTGGGTGATTTTAATTTGCCCAACATCTCTTGGTCATTATTTACTGCCAAAAATTATCTAGTGCCCTCAGCACAGCACGATTTTATAGACTCCATGCTTGATCTTTCGTTGTTTCAAATCAATTCAATTTCTAATCATTTGATTAGAACACTTGACCTTGTATTTGTTAACGACTACCTTATTTCTAATGTGTCTAGGTCCCCTCCTTTATCTCTTCCTGAGGATGTCTATCATCCAACTTTAGAGATTGCAATGCTAAATTGTAATCCTTTCATTTCGTGCTCATCAGTCAATAAGCCCCGCTATTGCTTTCGCAAAGGAAATTATTCTTTGCTGAATCAGCTTATTTATTCAACCGATTGGTCTTTCTTATATGACTCAGTTGATATGAATACAGCCATTAATTTTTTTTACATCACCCTAATCTCCCTCTTAGATGTGTGTATTCCTAAGTCAATTCCTTCGACTACTTTTTCAAAACCACCCTGGTTTACTCCCAGATTATCACATCTAAAAAATGTAAAATCCAAATATTTTAAAAAGTTTAAAAAGTCTGGTTCGTGTACAGACTTGGCTAAATATTCCATAGCCAAGTCGAACTTCTTTCTTCTTAATTCTCAATGCTATGAGAATTATCTAACACGTTGTAAAAGGCAATTTGCCCGAAATCCGAGACAGTTTTATAATTTTGTAAACTTGAAGCGTAAATCTTCAAGTTTGCCATCTTCTTTTTTTCTTGGCTTGGATAAAGCTAGCAATGACACTGATTCTGCTAACCTCTTTGCTAATTTTTTCCAATCAACTTACTCTTCAGTCTGTCCTAATACTAATGCTTACCCTTATACTATTTCTTCCGCAAGTTATATACCTCCTCTAATTATTTCACACTCCTCTCTCCTATTATAAACTCTTTAAAGTCTTCTTACTCTCCTGGGCCGGACAATATTCCTAGTTGTCTACTCAAGGAGTGTAGTTCTTCCCTTCTTTATCCATTGCTAAAGCTTTTTAATCTATCCCTTGAAACTTCTGTCTTTCCATCTCTTTGGAAAGAATCTTATATCATTCCTCTTCACAAGAAAGGTGGGAAGTCTGATATACGAAATTACAGGGGCATTGCAAAACTGTCCGCTATTCCTAAATTATTTGAAAAAATAATCACTTCGAATTTGCAGCATTTCTGCAAATCACTTGTTTCCCCTGTTCAACATGGATTCGTAAAGAATCGGTCAACTACGACCAATCTGCTTGAGTTTACTTCCTTGGTAAACGATGCTTTCCTTTCGAAAATGCAAACTGATGTCATTTACACTGACTTTAGTAAAGCGTTTGACTCTGTGCACCATGACATTTTACTTTTTAAACTTGACCGAATAGGTTTCCCTCTGTCTCTTTTGCTTTGGATTAATTCTTATTTAAAAGGTAGGACCCAAAGAGTAATGCTGAGGCTGACTACCTCTAAACGGGTTCACGTTACTTCTGGTGTTCCTCAAGGTAGTCATCTTGGACCTTTACTCTTTACTCTTTTTATAAATGATCTCCCCTCTGTTATATCACATGCCCGTGTACTCATGTATGCGGACGATGTCAAACTTTTTCTATCATACACTAATCCCCTACATCATTCTCGTCTACAAGACGATTTGAACGCTATGCAACTATGGTGTTCGGCCAATCAATTGCATCTAAACTGTTGAAAGTGTATGTTTATGACTTTTAATCGTACTACACCTTATCTTGTCAGTTATACAATCGACAATATCCCTTTGCAACGTATACTAACAGTTAAGGATCTAGGCGTAATTTTTGATTCTAAACTCTGTTTCAATCTTCACATAGATACCATCGTTAATGAGGCAAAAGGTGTACTTGGATTCATTAAACGATGGTCTAAAGAGTTTAACAAACAAAACTTCTGTACATCTCTCTTGTTCGCCCTATCCTTGAATACTGCTCTTGCATCTGGTCTCCACAGTATAACAACAGCCAGGATCGTATTGAATCTGTTCAGAAGCAATTTCTGCTTTTTGCCTTACGAGGTTTAAATTGGAACCCTAATCTTCGGTTGCCGTCCTACTCCAGCAGACTGCTTCTTCTCAACCTTCCGTCGTTAACCAACCGCAGGACAATTCTCGGTGTTGTCCTTCTACATAAGTTGATTATTGGCGACATAGATTCTCCTTTTCTGCTAGGGCGTCTTCAATTCTCTGTTCCGGCTAGACCAACCAGAAATTATCGCCCCTTTTTACTATCTACGTGCACAACAGACTACGCTATGCACAATCCTTTTCGCGTGCTATGTAAGAATTATAATAGTTTGCATCACGTTTTCTCTACCGAACTGTCTCTACCCCTAATAAAATCGTTGCTTTCAGGATACCTTCGGGAAGTCGCTGACCATTCCCAGCTATGAGCAGGAGCATAGCTTGCCGGACAGGCTGAAAAATTTTCCCCCACCGGGTCGGTGATTTCCCATTACTTTTCTCTCTGTCCTATCTACTTAACACTCTTTATCTAACTTACATTGCTTTACTTTATTAACAATCTTCTTACTTTCATTTTTACTATTTATTGTATTTTCTTTATTAATATAGCAAATTAAGATTATTTTATTGTTACTTGAAAACACTTTTTTCCTACTTACAACCTTCTGCTTAGATGTAGGCTCTAATAGCGTCACTGACAAAATTAGCTGTGAAAAGGGGCACAGCTGGCCGGACTGGCAAATAAAACACCTCCATCGGTCGGTGATGCTATTTAGAAAATTGTATCCTTTAACTAGGCTTTTAGCATAAAATTCTATTGTATAATCTATTGAACAATGAGGAAGACACTCGTTTTGTCGACCATTAATAAATAAATAAATAAAATAAATAAAATATGGTGTTGATTTCACAATTAAAACAGACCATAGACCATTGACATATCTGTTTTTAATGGTAAATCCGAGTTCAAAATTAACGAGAATGAGACTAGATTTAGAAGAGTATGAGTTCACTGTAGAATACCTTTAGGGAAAAGATATAAGAATAACCATCAAAGAATTAAAAAGTACAAATACAAATGTCTTGAAAGTCACTACAAGACAACAAAGTAGACAAAATAAATCCTGCGCAGGAAAACAACAAAAATTTTGCCAAGCAAGATTTTGCCTTCTAAAGCTTCTAAGCCCAACGTATCATAAAAATGCATAAAAATTAACATTTTTCAGGATGTAGCTTCAAGTTGTGTTTTCTTCACATGTCAAAAGCACCAATTAAATTATTAAGCATTTGTTTTTCGGAACAACCGATTAATATTGATTCATCCATATAAAGGAATGCTTTTGATGGTTCAAGTCCAGAGAATGCAATAGTCATCATTCTTTGGAATGAATTTGGCGCTATTTTCAAGCCAAATGGCAATCGCGTGAATCGATAAGAGCCATTGCTCGTTGAAAAGGATGTTATATCCCTAGAGTTATCGTCTAGCTCAATCTGATGGAATCTTGACATTAAGTCAAGGCATGTGAGATATTTTGCTCTTCCTAGTTGATCTATGATATCATCGATCCTAGAATGTGGAAATTTTTTTTTATTCCCTGAACCCATTAAAAATAAGGGTATATTGTATTTGTGCAAAATCCAAATGTATGTAACAGGCAGAAGCAAGCATCTCCGACCCCATAAAGTATATATATTCTTGATCAGCGCCAATAGCCGAGTCGATCTAGCCATGTTCGTCTGTCTGTCCACCCGTCCGTCCGTCCGTCCGTCCGTATGTATGAACGCAAGGATCTCAAAACCTATCAGAGCTAGAGACTTGAAATTTTTTGTTTGTTTCGATAACTTACTCCATTTCCAAGCAATCGATAAAAATCGATATCGATATCCTGTTTTTTGGGCAATTTTGGTAAAAAGTCACCAAACTTGACATATAGCTTCTAAAATGGAATTTATATATTCATTTGATGTTGGCAGAAGAGGGTTCAGGGTATCGCCTAGTCGGGAGCTCCCGACTAGAACCTCTTACTTGTTTTTCTTATGTATTTTGTAACAATATTTATAAGTTCTGTTTCGGCTGCTGTATGTAGTGTGTATGCCTTAACAGAACACCCTATATACAAACACAAAGTATGCGGCACTTTGTCGCATACAATAACAATTATACTTTAAACAAGCCCAGAGCCACTTTATGTATTGGCTCCGGTTCATATTACGCAGCGCAGTTCACTAGCCTCTCTAGCTGACCGTTTATGCTTACGCTGCACTTCCCACGCTCCGTCTTAGCGCATTCCATGAGCAACATATTTGCTCACTAACACAGGCATATGCAAGCTACTCACTCTCCCTCTCTTTGTAGCTGTTAACCAATAACAGCATAAGTATATACATGTATCCATAGGCTAAGCGCAATATTTTACTTTGAATAAAATCATTCTAAAAACCCAAGCCAACCAGCTCTAACGTGCTTTTGTAAAATTATTATTAAATCCAAACATTACATGGCGACCGTGACATGGTCACGAATCCCTGCCTGGAGGCAGTAGACCAAGTGAAAGAGGAACTTCATGGCCAACAAAGAGGCCATGTATCATATACAATTTGAAAAGGAACTTCATGGCCAACAAAGGGCCATGTATAATATACAATTTGAAAAGGAACTTCATGGCCAACAAAGGGGCATATATAATATACAATTTGAAAAGGAACTTCATGGCCAACAAAGAGGCCATCTATAATATTCAAGTGGAAAAGGAACTTCCTAATCAACGAGACGCCATTTATAACACCTGCCGTCGTAACTTGGACATTGAGCATCCCGTATTCTGAGTGAGTAGGGAGTGAGTGTTATGGTTCATAAACGGGGTGGCTTAAAAAAATAAAATTAATAAAAGAATAGCGCTCCTAAGGTGGCTGCTATACACAAAACCGCCAACAGCATGGTCGACAGCTCAGAAGTTGCAAAATGAAATTAAGCAGAGAAAACCAAACACCACTACTCACTCAAATATAAAAGCTATAATAAACCAAGCAACTAAAAACGTTACACCCATTGCCGCAACCAGCCTGCCAAAAGTAAAACGAATGTGCCCACAGGATTGCGAAGGCCCACTCGACAGCCCCTTCTGCGAATATACGTGCAGACACTGCACAGCCGGCACCTCCAACAAATAAACACCTGTGCGAAGACCAGCACCGGTACCGCCAGCGCAACAAGCGGTGCCATCGGAATAAGTGCGAGAGGCACACCGCCACTTGCGCATACGAGGGAGCATCAGCGTGCCACATCCGGCGACGCGAAGCTGATACAACGATGAAATTATAAAAAAAAAAAAATTTTTTTTTCTAATTGAGCGATAAACACCTCCGTCCGATTACCAACATAGCCCGTGAAGCTATGCGAAATGCTAGGTAGTATTTTGTGTTATTAGCAATATTGAAACCTTGAAACTAAAAACATTAACATTTACAACTAAAAACACTATATGTTACACAAAAACATTATATGAATTTAATAACATTATATCAATTTTTGTAAGAAATTTTAATTAAAATGGGTTCGAACGAATCCCAGGTTGAAAAATCAGCCGCAAATGTTATAAATAACATAAAAGTAATTGACCATATAGAACATTAAGAAAATATTAATATTTTGCTAATTATAATTACTACAGCATCTCTTGTATCACTAGCATTGACAGTGTATGCAATGCATACAAAGAAAATTAAGAAGCGCTATAGCAGTAGAGCAGACGGACTAGATAAGGTATGAATATATTTAAATATGTCAGATATAGAGGCAATCGTTAGGTTAACGTATAGGGATAAGACAGACTTTTGTACTCGTGCACTAAACGTACTGCGATTACATAGGAATTTTATAAAAATGTGTGATTTCGAATACGAATACACGGACATGTTCAATGCTCATATGGGTCCATTGATACATTGTTCAAAAATCGAAAAGGGAATCATACTAAGTACGTTGCAATATGTCTCAATAAAACTAGTAACTGAAGAACACCCAATTTTGGGACCAGCAACGATACTAATGGTGCGACTGCATCGATAGATATCTATTATAATAACATGGAATGGAGTATATTAGTGAAAAATATCAATGACTTCAAAAACCAATTTGACAAGTCATATAAATGCATCAATAAAGGCATACCTATAAAGGTAGAAACACTAATATACCGTGTACAAATATTGATAAATCAATATAACAAAATAGTACATGCATTAGATTCCATTAAAGAAGAAGATCCAGAAGATTCAGAAGATCTATTTTTAGCAGCAAAGTTTGAACCAAACCAGCTGCAAGATCTGAATGAGTCGAAGCCAATTACCGATATAAATATCGATATCGACATTGAAACACTGGACGATATAGAATCAAACATGTAAGACCAGGTAGCCTTAGAAAGGGAATATGTAAGACAAATTTCGTCTACAGTCCCTGAATTTGACGGTAAAAACTGTCATTAAATCGTTTTTAACAGCCTTAAGGCTTTTTGAACGAACAAAGGGCAACCAAAAGGATTTGGCTGTAGAAGTTATAAAATCAAAACTAATTGGCACAATACTATACAAATGCCAAGACGAGACTACGATTAATGGCATTATTAATAAAATAAAAAGTAGCGTCAAAGGTGAATCCATTGACGTGATTAAGACAAAGCTGTTAAACGCCCAACAAAAAGGCAAAACAGCAGCTTAATATACAGCTGAAATCGATAACTTGCGTAAGCAACTCGAGGCAGCTTATATTGACGATGGCCTAGACTCGGATAATGCAGAGAAATTCTTTACTAAAGAGTCAATATCTGCAATAACCAAAAATTGTGAATATGAAAAACTTCGCATTATACTAAAAGCTGGAAACTTCAGCACATTTAATGATGCAATAAGTGGAAGTGGAAGTGCCAGCACAGTATTATATCAGCGAGGCAGACTTAATAGAGGCAATGATTATCGCAATTACCAAAGAGGTATAGGCAATGGCGCGGTAATCATAACGATCATAATAATCATTCGAGTTACTCAGACTAACTCGGAAAATCAACAAAACCCTTAAGATATGCACCAAAACACCCCAAAGTACACACAGTCAATCTAAACCTCAGTATCTTCATTTACACAAATAACGAAAAAACAGGTAAAGCATTTTCTCTATTGCTAGATACTGGTGCAGACATATCGCTATTAAAAGAACATGTTGATATATTTGAAAACATTAATTCAAACATATCAACTCAAATATCTCGAATCGGTGAAGGTTCAGTTTTTATACCCTGAACCCATTAAAAATGTGTATAAGGGTATATTGTATTTGTGCAAAATCCAAATGTATGTCACAGGCAGAAGGAAGCATCTCCGACCCCATAAAGTATAAATATTCTTGATCAGCGCCAATAGCCTAGTCGATCTAGCCATGTCCGTCTGTCTGTCCACCCGTCCGTCCGTCCGTCCGTCCGTCCGTATGTATGAACGCAAGGATCTCAGAACCTATAAGAACTAGAGACTTTAAGTTTTTGTTTTTTTCTGATAATCGATAACTTACTCCGTTTCCAAGCAATCGATAAGAATCGATATCGATATCCTGTTTTTGGGCACTTTTGGTAAATAAGAAGAACTAGAGTCACCAAATTTGACATATAGCTTCTAAAATAAAATATATATATATGCATTTGATGTTGGAAGAAGAGGGTTCAGGGTGTCCCCTAGTCGGGAGCTTCCGACTAGAACCTCTTACTTGTTTCTAAAGGTTTAGCGTTCGTAGAATTATCTACCGGAAAATATGTCATTCCACACAACTTTCACATAGTCGGACACGATTTCCCAATACCCAGTAAAAAGTACAATTGCCAATTAGATTTGACTTGTGATAATAATGTCACAATACTTCCAGCTCGTTCTGAAGTAGTCCGTCAAATCAATATTGATTCGCCAGAAATCAATATTTTCATTCCAAATCAAGAAATTGATAAAGGAATATTCATTACAAATACTATTTCCAATAATCAACAAACAATTGTCCGGTGATTAAAAATCTAAAAAAGAACTTTCCCCCATTGTTCAAAACACAATTAAAAGATCTCTGTACCAAGTATACAAACATATTCGGACTCGAATCCTTATCTATAACAACCAATAATTTTTATAAACAGAAACTAAGAGTAAAAGATTCTGAGCTAGTGTACATTAAAAACTACAGAATTCCTCATACTCATAAGGAAGATGTTAATAATCAAGTCGAAAAACTTATCTCGGATAAAATTGTAGAGCCGTCTGTATGGGAATATAACAGCCCTATACTTCTTGTCCCAAAAAGAGATTACCTGGTTTCGATACCAAGAGTTAGCGATTAGCTATAGACTATCGTCAAATTAACAAAAAACTCTTGTCTGACAAATTTCTACTCCCAAGCATAGATGATATTCTTGACCAACTAGGCAGAGCAAAATATTTCTCATGCTTAGATTTAATTTTCACCGAATAGAATTAGAAGAAAATTCTAGAAATATAACGTATTTTTCAACGAGCAATGGCTCCTATCGTTTTACACGATTACCATATGGTCTAAAAAAAGCGCCTAATTCTTTTCAAAGAAGGATGACCATCGTTTTTTCCGGATTAGAACTTTTATAAGCTTTTTTGTACATGGACGACTAATCGTCATCGGTTGTTCCGAAAACCACATGATGAAAAACTTAACAAACGTTTTTGACTTGTGTAGGCAACACAACCTTAAATTACATCCAGAAAAATGTTCATTTTTCATGCACGATGTGACTTTTCAAGGTCATAAGTTTACTGATCAAGGTATTTTGCCAGATGACAAAAAATATGATGTCATTGAAAAATATCCAGTCCGTACGGACGCTGATTGCGCTAGAAGATTCGTTGCATTCTGCAATTATTACAGACGTTTTATAAAAAACTTTGCAGATTATTCATGTCACATAACAAGATTATGTAAAAAGACTGTAAAGTTTGAGTGGTCCGATAAATGCCAAAAAGCGTTCGAATATTTAACGAGAAAGAGAGGCTATCTTCGGCACGCCAAAAATCGAATACCCTTGCAGACCCAACTTTTTCATAATGCTTATAGTGCTTTGCCCGTATCTAAGAAGCACAGGGAAAATAGTTAATACCGAGTTTGGTCAAGATATCTTGATAAACAAAATGTTTTTTCATACATAATCTTAATTTTCGACCGATCGATATAATGGTCCGATCTTAATAAGATTTTGCTAACTGAGGAGCTTAGTAAGGCTAATAAATGCCGAGTTTGTTCAAGATATCTTGATAAACAAAATGTTTTTTCATACAAAAACTTAATTTTCGACCGATCGTTCCTATGGCAGCTATATGATATAGTGGTCCGATCTTAAAAGGTTTTTGCATATATATGAGGAGCTTACCAAAACTTATAATTGCCGAGATTGTTCAAGATATCTTGATAAACCAAATGTTTTTTCATACAAAAACTGAATTTTCGACCGATCGTTCCTATGGCAGCTATATGATATAGTGGTCCGATCTTAAAAGGATTTTGCATATATATGAGGAGCTTAGTAAGGGACTTCTGCAAAGACGGACATGGCTAGATCGACTCGGCTATTGATGCGGTCAAGAATATATATACTTTATGGGGTCGGAGATGCTTCCTTCTGCCTGTTACATACATTTGGCTTTCGCACAAATACAATATACCCTTATACCCATTTTTAATGGGTTCAGGGTATAAATATAAAACTTTCCCCGTTAGGGCTCGAACTCGCGACAGACCGCTCCACTTGCTATGCCTGTAGTCAGCAGCCACACCAACAATTAAGTACTTATGATAAAACAAGTAAGAGGTTCTAGTCGGGAGCTCCGGACTAGGGGATACCCTGAACCCTCTTATTCCAACACCAAATAAATTAATAAAAAAAGTTCGCTTGGCAGGGCTCGAATTTGCAACTGACCGCATTACTTACTGTCGACTCTACTTAACAGCCACACCAGCAAAAAAAAAGAATAATAATACTTTCCCCGGTAGGGCTCGCACTCGCGACAGACCGCACCACTTGCTATGCCTCTACTCAGCAGCCACACCAACAATTAAGTACTTATGATAAAAAAGGAACTAAAATAACATTACAAAAAAAAGATGCAATTACCATGCTATTAGAATGCGAAGCAGACGCGCATGAATGTGTGTGTGTACATGTATACAGAAATTCTTAAAGCTGCTGCCCCATTCAATTGCGCAGTTGCATATAACTTTGGTTTTTCTTAACCGATCTTTATGAAATTTTCTACAGTATATCTTATTGTACCATAGAATATTTGTGTATTCTGAAAAAATCAATTGCATTAAAATTGTGGTTTAAATTGGTTGGCAATAAAAGTTGGGTTATTAACTTGATTTATAGCTCTGGGGTGGTAGCGGGGAGGTGGCGATAGGTATGAAATGAAAGATACTTGAAATATCTATAATATTCTAGAAGCAACATATCATGTTTGGTGGCTCTAGCTCTTATTATTTACCCAATTTGCAAAAAAACAGGATGTCGATATCGATTGCTTGGAAACGGAGTAAGTTATCGATTATCGGAAACAAACTGGATCTGCGCGGGAACTAGGAGCACCTACATCCATAATTTCAAGTCTATAGCTCTTATAGGTTCTGAGATCCTTGCGTTCATACATACGTACGGACGGACGGACAGACCGACGGACATGGCTAGATCGACTCGGGTGTTGGTGCGGATCAAGAATATATATACTTTATGGGGTCGAAGAAGCTTCCTTTTGCCTGTTACATACATTTGGATTTTGCACAAATACAATATACCCTTATACTCATTTTTAATGGGTTCATGGTATAAAAAGAACACACACCGCTACCACCACCACCATGAGCAAGAAGGGAATAGTTATTGAGTTGCATGGACCAGCGCGAAAAAATTTTGAGCGTAGAAGGGTTATTATGAAAGGAATCGATGATCATTGGCAGGCAGATTTGGTGGAAATGGGAAATTATATATCAAATACCAATTTTCGATTCCTATTAACTGTTATCGATACATTTTCCAAATACGCCTGGGGTGTAGCACTCAAAAGCAAAATTGCTCAAGACGGCGCTGTTAAATATTTCTAAATTGGGTCGTACTCCTACGAATTTACAAACCGATGATAGAAAAGAATTTTTAACAAGAACTTTAAGCACTTAATGAATAATTTTAATAATAATCATTACTCAACATATAGTGGGTTAAAAGCCTCAATAGTTGATCGATTCAATAGAACGCTCAAAGATATGATGTGGAAAGAATTTAGTGTTAATGGTACATATCAATGGATTGGAATTTATCAAGACGTAATTGATGAATATAATAGAAGATATCATCGAACGATTAAAATATCACCAATCAAAGTAAATTCATCGAATAAAAAGGAGTTGTTAAGCACGGTCTACAGAAAAAAAAATATATTTACCGGATCACGATTTCATGTTAGTGATAATGTACGCATTAGCAAGTATAAACATATCTTTGAGGAGGGATATACTTCGAATTGGAGGACAGAAATTTTTTTAAAATTTCCCAACTGAAAAACACTCATCCCACAACATATATATTAGAAGATTATCAAGGAACGCCACTTAAAGGAGGATTCTATTCTCACAAATTAAAGAAAACTCGCTTTCCCGATACGTACCTAGTTGAGAAGGTAATAAGCAAAAATGGTGATATGGTATATGTCAAATGTTTGGGGTTCTCTGATGAGCACAACTCGTGGATAAACAAAAATGAAGTTGTATAAAATTATATCTATATACATAAATATATATATATGTATATATATATATATATATATATATATATATATCATTTTCAAATCATAAATAAGAAGAATCATTTAAATTTAAACCTTTATGTAATAATATGAAAAAAAAAAATAATTTTATATGAAAATGTTTTATTTGAAACTAGTGTTATGACTTGATTTGGGTAATAAATTTGATATAAAATGAATACTGCAATCGTTATTATTTTATCGTTTGCTCTGAAAATATAAAGAGCACTCATCTATTTAAATATTATATATTAACTAAAGTAGCTTAATGTTTTAATTCGCTACTAATTCCACTTCAACTTGATGAGAATTCAAGCGGAAAAGATGTGTAGGCAAGAGCTAATACAAAAAGAAGCAAAGAAGCAGAGCGCGAGAAACGGCTTATAAAGAGTGAAAGACACACAAAAAAAAAAAAAAAACCAAGAATCGTGGTGGCATCCGGCTGTGTATAAAGAAGCGCAAAGCCGAAATTTGTTAAGTGTTATATAACAACACAAAGCCCCCGACTTGGGAAAACGCCAAGAAACTAGCCGATGAGTTAGATTTCTTAGAGGCGGAAGAGCGCAAATATAAAGCACAAGCCACTACACCTTCTCCTCACCCAATTAAAAATGTATTAAAACACAACTCACCAACATAGACAAAGGAGCTGCCCAAGAAGATAAAGACATGCACTGCAGACTGCGCTGGACCACTATATGCCCCAGCTTGTGCGACGACCTGCGCCGGCAACGCTGACCCCTCCAAGACAGCCAAATAAAAAATCGAGAAAGAAGGACTATCTTCGGAACGCCGAAGATATAACACCCTTGCAGACCTAACCTTTTCATAATGCTCATAGTGCTTTGCTCGTATATAAAAAGTACCGGGAAAATAGTAAATGCCGAGTTTAGTCAAGATATCTTGATAACCAAAAAAGGTTTTTAATCAAAAACCTGGTTTTCGACTGAACTCTCTTATGGCAGTAATATAATATAGGGGTCCGATGTTGATAGGATTTTGTATTTATATAAGGAGCATGGTTAAACCAATAAATGCCGAGTTTGGTCAATATATCGTTAAAACAAAAAATTTGTCCAGACAAAAAATTTGTCGGCCGGTCGTTCCCATGGCAGCTATATGATATAGTAGTCCGATCTTAAAAAGATTTGGCTGTATATGAGGAGTACAGTAAAACTAATAATTGCCTAGTTTGGTCAAGATATCTTGATAAACAACATGTTTTTTCATACAAAAACTTAATTTTCGACCGATCGCTCCTATGGCAGATACATATATGATATAGTGGTCCGATCTTAATAGGATCTTGCATGCATATGAGGAGTATAGTAAAACTAATAAATGCCGAATTTGGTCAAGATATCTCGAAAAACATAATGTCTTTTTTACAAAAACTTAATTTTCGACCGATCGTTCCTATGGCAGCTATATGATATAGTGGTCCGATTTGAATAGGATTTTTTATATGTATGAGCAGCATAGTAAAATTAATAAATGCAGAGTTTGGTCAAGATATCTTGTTAAACAAAATGTTTTTTCATACAAAAACTTAATTTTCGACCGATCGTTCCTATGGCAGCTATATGATATAGTGGTCCGATCCAGCTGGTTTTGATATATGTGCTGCGGGCAACAGAAAGCGGGAGTTCTGCAAAGTTTCATTAAGATAGCTTTAAAACTGAGGGACTAGTTCGCATAGAAACAGACAGACGGTCAGACGGACAGACAGATGATCTTGCTGATCAAGAATATATGTATATACTTTATGGGGTCGGAGATGTCTCCTTCTTTGCGTTACACATTTCACGACAAAATTATAATACCCTCTGCAAGGGTATAAAAAACAAGTAGCAGGTTTTAGTCGCGAGCTCCCGACTAGGGGATACCCTGAACCCTCTTCTTCCAACATTAAATGCATATATATTCTATTTTAGAAGCTATATGTCAAGTTTGGTGACTCTAGCTCTTAATATTTAACCAAAATTGCCCAAAAAACAGGTTATCGATATCGATTTTTATCGATTGCTCGGAAACGGAGTAAGTTATCGATTATCGAAAACAAACTCGATCTGCGCAGGCACTAGGAGCACCTACATCTAAAATTTCAAGTCCCTAGCTCTTATAGGTTCTGAGATCCTTGCGTTCATACATAAGGACGGACGGACGGACAGACGTATGTCTGTTCAGACACCTACGCCTTTCATGTCCCTTCATAGCAACTTGGTTGTATCTCCAATGTTGTCCTTATCGCCTTCTCCAAGCGACTGTCCAATTACCCCTATTTCAACCCCTGTAGTTGCCGCTGTAGAGCCCGTACCTGATCCCGCCCCAGTTAATCAAACTGCCTCAGCCCCGTCAGCTCCTGGCCGCAAAGGTAGACCTGCGCGCAATCTTGCCCAGATTGTTAAAAACAATCATTGCGCCTATTTTAACGGTAGTTGCCCCTCGTAGGCAAGTTTTTGTGTCTCGACTTTCGTCGATTTGCTAGCAAATCTTCTGCTAGCGTGCCAATAACCAAATTTATTTTCTCCACCCCTCGTGAAATATCATCATTCAAAATAAATGTTTCACATGATATGTTCCCAATCATTTGTGATCCCAAATTTTGGCCTCCACACATGATTGTTCACGAGTTCAAGCCTAACAAGTAAGAGGTTCGAGTCGGGAGCTCCCGACTGGGGGATACCCTGAACCCCCTTCTTCCAACATCAAATGAATATATATATTCTATTCTAGAAGCTATATGTCAAGTTTGGTAACTCTAGCTCTTATTATTTACCAAAATTGCCCAAAAAACAGGATAACGATATCGATTTTTATCGATTGCTTGAAAACGGAGTAAGTTATCTATTATCGGAAACAAACTCGATCTGCGCAGACACTAGAAGCATCTACATCTAAAATTTCAAGTCTCTAGCTCTTATAGGCTCTGAGATCCCTACGTTCATACATACGGACGGACGGACGGACGGACAGACAGACGGACATGGCTAGATCGATTCGGCTATTGATGCTGATCAAGAATATATATACTTTATGGGCTCGGAGATTCCTCCTTCTGCCTGTTACATTTATTTGGATTTTGCACAAATACAATATACCCTTATACCCATTTTTAATGGGTTCAGGGTATAAAAACGT
The DNA here is from genome assembly GCF_003285875.2 of Drosophila novamexicana. Classification (NCBI taxonomy): domain Eukaryota; kingdom Metazoa; phylum Arthropoda; class Insecta; order Diptera; family Drosophilidae; genus Drosophila; species Drosophila novamexicana. Next base: position 95,400 of record NW_020824904.1, read on the forward strand.
GCGGAAGCCAGTAATACGAATAGTCGCTCATATTCCACAGTCGGGCAAGGGTCAAGTAGGAGAGCACTTACACCAGCAAATAAAATATTCTTAAAATCTCTAGGTTTTAATATTAGAAAACAATGGCAAACAACAGGAAAAAGGAATGTTATATACCCTATCTTCAATCATTCAATGTTAATGATGAAGTTCGAATTACAATTCAAAACCAAGATTTGTATGTTTTACCACATGAAAGTTTCATCAGCATAGAAGGTTCGGTTGCTACGGCTACTACGGATGCTGATACATCAGTTGCTACAGGCAAACTTAAAAATAACTGCATGTCATATTTATTTGATGAAATTCGATATGAACTAAATGGAAGTGAAATTTATAGTTTCTTTTAATAAATCATAGAGTGAAATGCTTGAAAACGCTAGATGGTTTAGAGGTGATAGTCGCGAACTATCGAAAATAAGTGATAAGGGGTTTTTTAATTTTAATGTACCTCTAAAATGTTTACTCGGGTTTGCTGAAGATTATAACAAAATCCTATTGTATTGTAAATATGAGTTGATACTGCTCATGAATATGAAAATGAGTGGCGTATTAAACTACGGTTGGCACCGTTGAGTATAAACTCAATAGTTTCAAGATAACCTGGAAAATTCCACATAAAATACTAAATGAACAAGCAAAACTGCAAATGTTTAATGTGGTTAAAAGTGGAAGTTCTCTCCCAATGGCATTCCGCAGCTAGGACTGTTATATGGATCCATCACTTACAGATGGCGCTCAACACACTTGGAATGTAAATAGAGAACGTCCTCGATTTGCATTATTCTTATTTATTTCGAAGGGAAAACTGGTTACAAACAATTTATTAAATTTAAAAGTTCATTTGAACTCAGAAACATATACATACGATGATTTAAATTTAAATTTTGAGTGCAGACGATTTGCTGTTTTGTATGATAAGTACGCTAAATTTCAAGAAAGCAATTATATGAAAGAACCCAACCACTGCTAGCACCTAAAGAATTTGAACAAAATGTCCCCATTCTTGTTGTGGACTTATCAGAACTATCAGAATGAGGCAGTTAAAACCGGACCTATTGATGTTCGAATTTCTATAGACTAAGCAAAAGGAAATACTTCAACATGTGATGCTTACTGTCTACTTATTCATGACTGCTTGGTTGAGTATTTACCGTTAACCTCTTTAGTTTAACGCATAGTCTGATAGCGATCGGATGTATTCGTAGCGATCCCAAGAAAATGAATACCACTGTCATATATCTTACATTTACTGGCGGACAACAATGTGAGATTATTGTCAAAGAAATCGCAATCTTCTTTACACCGGACACCATGCTCGATCGAGTATTTCGAATAAAACCTCCATACCCCTTTAGGGACTTAAACAAGCTTTAGCAAACCTAATCACGGATAGATGCAGTGCTCTCGTGGGAGATCGGTGAGGACGATTACAACTCAACTAAAAGATGGCTTCGCGAAAAAACTAAAGGCAAACGAATAATAACGTACGAATGTCAGGAAAAAGATATCTTACAATATAGGCTATAAACAAGCGTCGAACGCTAATGATTATATGAATGCTTCAGTGCTTCTAACTATTTGATATCAGACAACTTTAAACAATTGAATAATGATATCTACTAATATTAAACTACTCAAAAAAAATCTTATATATACATATACAATATATATAATACAAGTGTTTTATCGGAAGAATTAAAAATGCTTGTGTCTTATTTAAAGATCAGTAATTCTTCCATGGCAAGCTGCAATGGACGTATCAATTTCATTGTTCCGCTCAAGTATTAATAAAATTGAAGCGTTTACAGAAGATTTTCAGGATGTTGTCTTAAATGAAGAGCTGAATTTTCTGGATTCGTTTAGAAGCTATCTACTGGAGCGGTCATATTGTGATCTCAATGAATCTCAATTTGGGATACATTTAACATCTTGTCCATGGTTATTCGAAGATGCAACAGAAGGATCCGATACATGTAGCTGTTAAAAGTTTATATATTAACTATATAAGTGTCATTCTATTATATTAAAATATGCTATATTATATATTTATATTTATTTTCTTTTAAACTTTTTATTTAAAACACACTAGTTACAGTCAGTTTAACACACTCAAGATGCAGACACACACCTACACACACAAATATTCAAGATCTTGCTCATGCGTTGCCAATGCACTCCCTCTTCCCTTTTCCTCTTCCATTCCAATCACATCCAGCGTAAACAAATGTGTGTTTGCTCTCCACACACACACACACAAATGGAAACATAACACTCCGTCCCTTTCCTCATGTCCACCCAATTCCCCTTCCACCCACTTTCCCAACTTGCGCGACACCAATGTACTCCCCCTCCTTATGGAAGCATAAGACCCCCGCCCCCTTTCCTTGCGCACAAAAATATAAACATAGCACCCCCGCTCCCCCTTTCCCATGCATAAATACACTTGATCCTTAACATTTGCGCTGGTACCGCAAACACGTGTTTCTTAACCGATCTTCATGAAATTTTCTACAGTATATCTTACCATAGAATATTTCTGTATTCTCAAAAAGTAAATTGCATTAAAATTGTATCTTAAATTGGTGAGCAATAGAAGCTTAAGTTTACGTGATTTATAGCAATGACGTTGAAGCGGGGAGGTGGCGATAGGAATAAAATGAAAGATACTTGATATATATATATACTATTCTAGAGTAAACATGTCACTTATGGTGGCTCTAGCTCTTATTACTTACCCAATTTGGTCAAAAAACAGGATTTCGATATTAATTTTTATCGATTACTTGGAAACGGAGTAAGTTATCGATTATCGGAAACAAACTCGATCTGCGTATGGACTAGGAGGACCTACAGCTAATTTCCAGTCTCTCTATGCATACGGACGGACGGACAGACCGACGGACATGGCTAGATCGACTCGGCCATTTACAATGGGTTCAGGGTAAAAAAAAAACGATACAAGTATGTGTACAAATACAATTACAAATAAAAACGAGAAAGAAAGGCTATCTTCGGCATGCCGAAGATCTAAAATCCTTGCAGACCCAACCTTTTCATAATGCTTATCGTGCTTTGCCCGTATCTAAGAAGCACAGGGAAAATAGTTAATGCCCAGCTTGGGCAAGATATCTTGATAAACAAAATGTTTTTTCATACATAAACTTAATTTTCGACCGATCGTTCCTATGGCAGCTATATGATATAATGGTCCGATCTTAATAAGATTTTGCTAAATGAGGAGCTTAGTAAGGCTAATAAATGCCGAGTTTGTTCAAGATATCTTGATAAACAAAATGTTTTTTCATACAAAACTTAATTTTCGACCGATCGTTCCTATGGCAGTTATATAATATAGTGGTCCGATCTTAAAAGGTTTTTGCATATATATGAGGAGCTTACCAAAACTAGTATTTACCGAGTTTGGTCAAGATATCTTGAAAAAACAAAATGTTTTTTCATACAACTTATTTTTCGACCGATCGTTCCTATGACAGCTATATTATATAATGATCCGATCTTAATAGGATTTTGCATATATATGAGGAGCATAGTAAAACTAATAAATGCCGAGTTTGGTCAAGATATCTTGAAAAACAAAATGCTTTTTCATACAAAAACTTAATTTTCGACCGATTTTTCCTATGGCAGCCATATGATATAGTGGTCCGATCTTAATAGGATTTTGCATATATATGAGGACCATAGTAAAACTAATAAATGACGAGTTTGGACAAGATATCTTGAAAAACAAAACGTTTTTTGGAGTATGATGGTAACCGCACACGAGGATTCCAATTTAAGCCACGAAAGGCAAACAACAAGAATTGTTTCTGAACAGAATCAACTCTGTCCTGATGGATAGCATATTGTGGTGACATGAGGCATACTCAAGAATAGGTCGTACCAGAGATATATAAAGTGTTTTTGTCGTGTACGGATCGTCGAACCCCATCGACCATCGCTTGATGAAACCCATAACTATTCTGGCCTTATTGACCATGGTGTTAACATGAGAGTCGAATTTAAGTTTATGATCAAGGATAACACCTAGATCATAAACTTCATTAGAAGTACTGTTAACACGCATGAGCGGTAAGCTATCAAGGATGTAAGAAGCCAAGTTCCAAAGATTGAGTGGGAAGCCGAGATGGCATAATTTATCAAGCAGCAAGGCGTGGTTGACAGAGTCGAAAGCCTTACTGAAATCAGTATAGATTACGTCAGTCTGCATTCTTTTCTTAAACCCATCAATTACAAACGAAGTAAACTCAAGAAGGTTAGTGGTTGTAGATCTACGCTTCACGAACCCATGCTGGGAAGGTGAAATAATAGAACTACATAAATGTTGCAGTTGAAAAGTTATAATTCTCTCAAAAGCTTTAGGTGTAGCGGATAATTTGAAAATACCTTTATAGTATTCGACATCGGACTTACTCCCTTTTTTATGGAGAGGGATAATGTATGCTTCCTTCCAAATGGTCGGAAAAGATGAAGTGTTTACGGACAATTCAAAAAGTGAATAAGCTAAGCTGATAGTTAGAAAAAGTTTGCGAACAGATCGGCTATGCCTGGATCAGTGTTCGCGCTTTCATCTGCATACTTAACTGAAGAAGGGAAAATAGATGTCTTTCGTTTAGAATTGACAAAGTTAAAAAATTGCTTAGGATTATGTGAAAATGTAAGGTGATAACGTCGAGGGTAATCAAAATCAGACAACTGGAATTTTGAGTTGAAAAATTCGATCGGGCAACTGCATTACGGGAGCAATCAGAATAATTTCCCGATTTCTTAAACTTTTTGTAACACCTCAACTTCACGTTTTTTAACCTTATAAGTTCATTTGTAAACCAAGGAGGCCTCTCAGGCCTCGCTGGGTAATCAAGAGGAACGCAAACATAAAAAATCGAGTACAAGGTATCATAAAACAGTTTAATGGCAACATCAATGTCTGCACAATTGTACAGTTGGGACCAGTCGACTTGCAGAATAACATCATTTAGTTTATGAAAATCAGCCTTTCGGAAACAACGCGTACGATTAGCTTATTCCGATTCCTTGATAGGGACTCGGGCTGGTAAATCAATGACCATTGCCAGAATTGGATGAAAACGTTTTTCAAGAAGTGTAAGCGGATTGATCCTGTGCACAACACTGTTTAACGAATCCAACAAGAAAATTAGAACAAGAGATGTGTTTCTTGAGTTGCCCACACGATTGACCTGCCGTCATGTAGACAAATAAACTGATACATTGTCAAATATATATTATAGATCACAATCGTCGATTTGTGACTCTTTTATTTTTCCCAGCGTGATGGCATTGGGCATTGAGATGGCATTTAGGCGGGACTATGCATCGGCCACTGTGTTATTAGTATCGGCTACATATACTATGTTTGTGGAATATTTCGAAATGAAATCCAGGTGACGTAGCTGGCGAGGTAATGCATTTTCAGGCTTCTGAGAGAAAGCATATATAAGAGGCTTGTGATCTGTTATCACAAAAAAAGCGCCTCCAGGATGTGCTTGAAAAAACGTATGGCCTCATAGATGGCCAATAGCTCTCTATCAAACGTACTGTGGTTTTTTCAGATTGCGGCTGCCATTCGTCTTGAAAGCTACACCTATTGCCGTGCCAGATGCATCGGACATCAGGCTAAGCGGGGCATTAGATGCCGGGTGTGCTATCATAGCAGCCAGAGCCACGGACCGTTTGCATGATTCGAATGCATTTATTGTCTGATCTGTCCACTCTATTTTGCGTTTGTCGTTCTTTATCATGTCTTGACAAATTTCGCTAAGTGGTGCTTGAATGGCAGATGCATGATGGTACAACGACGATAATAAATAACAATGCTAAGGAATCGGCCGAGTTCGCAAATTGTGCCGTGCTTATTGGAGTTGACGATGGCGTTGACTCGATCTTCTAGTGGCCGTATCGCATTTTTGTCGGTGGTGTAGCTCAAAAATTTTACTTGAGACTTCGCTTTATATCAATGCTCAAACCATTCTTTTGTAGTATGGAGAGTACGGTTTGCAAATATTTCTGGTGCTCGTCTGGGGTAGTGAACATAATCAAAATGTCGTCGATATAGCAAAAGACATGCTAAATATGCTGTCCATAAGCCGTTGAAATGTCTGGGTAGCGTTTTTGAGACCGATTGGCACATAAAGAAATTCAATGAGTCCGAATGGTGTGCAAACGGCGGTTTTTTTTGTGTCCTCGTCGGCCATTGGAGTTTGGTACTAGGCACGTACTAAATCAAGCGTCGTGAATATCCTTTTGCCATGCAACTTTTCAGCAAAACCCTGAACGTGTGCTACTGGATAGCAGTCGGGCACCGTTATGGAGTTTAACTGGCGATAGTCTCCACAAGGTCGCCCACTACCATCTCGCTTGGATACCATATGCAATGGACTGGCCCAACAACTCTTTTATGGGCGACAGATACATTGGCCGAGTAAAAAATTTACTTCTGCTTCAGCAGTCGTTAGTTTCGTTAGTTCCGGAAAGACTTCGTGGTCGATCAGCAACGGGCTGCCCATTAATTTTAATGTGATGTATGACGCAATGCGTCACACTCGTCTTGCAGTTCTTTGCGGGAACTGACGTAACGCTGACAAACTGCTTCAATAGGCCGCGAAAGTCATTGTGGCCATTTAGCGTTGAAACAGAGATCGACAAAGTATCTCTCACTGTGCCAAGAGCTTGTCGGCAGCTTCATTAGTTTAACGAAGAAAAATGCATGCAGCCGGGACGGAATTTGTGCGCAGCTGTACCAAACTCTCAGTGGAACCAGCATATATTTCGTTGCTGAGCTCCATTGTCTGTTGAATTTTTTGCTCCTTGAGAAGAGTGTGACGTGTATTGGACTTTGAGTGATAACTTTTTAGAAGTTTGATTTCAAGCTGGAGCTTATTCACAGAGCTTCCACACTAGATGAAGCTAGAATTTGCTGTTGCTGTGTGGAAATTTCGCACATAATATTAGTGTTGGTTGCCTCAACATTTTGTCAGCAATTTTGGCGGGACTGCTTATATCATTCTGCTTCCAGACTGCCAATAGTGGGCGTATCGTTAGGGGCATTTGACACATAAAAAGTGTGCTGGTATGTTGGTTTCGCTTCCAGCGTTTCGGATGAGGACAGCAGTCTCTACTCCTCTTATCAGGCGCTCTAGTTTGCTTTCATGTGTTTCTGCAAAACGAACCAGCAGACGATCTTTAAGTGCTTGGTAGCGATTTGTTAGTGGGGGCGTAGAAATAAGATCTTCGACTTCTTGCACCACGTCGTCTTCCAGGTGGACTGTAATCAAATCAAATTTAAAAGCGTCAGCTGACACATTGTTGAGTCAGAACGAGCATTTCAATTGGGCGAACCATAGTTCCGGGTTTGATTTGTTGAATTTCGGCACGTGCACACGCAGATTCGAGTGAGAATTCAACTGCATTCGACTGTTACGATCACGTCAGGGTCGTTATCGGTATCGATAAATCTAAGGTCAACTCGGTGTTGCCACAACAATATTCGTTTTTGTTATAGAGTATTTCATATATTCATATATATTTTATGTATTCAATTAAACAAACAAGCAAGAGGTTCTAGTCGGGAGCTCCCGACTAGGGGATACCCTGAACCCTCTTATTCTAACACCAAATAAATTAATAAAAAAAAGTTCCCTTGGCAGGGCTCGAATGTGCAACTGACCGCATTACTTACTGTCGACTCTACTCAACAGCCACACCAGCAAAAAATAAAAATAATAATACTTTCCCCGGTAGGGCTCGAACTCGCGACAGACCGCACCACTTGCTATGCCTCTACTCAGCAGCCACACCAACAATTAAGTACTTTTGATAAAAAAAGGAACTAAAATGACATTACAAAAAAAAAGATGCAATTACCATGCTATTAGAATGCGAAGCAGACGCGCATGAATGTGTGTGTGTACATGTATACAGAAATTCTTAAAGCTGCTGCCCCATTCAATTGCGCAGTTGCATATAACTTTGGTTTTTCTTAACCGATCTTTATGAAATTTTCTACAGTATATCTTATTGTATCATAGAATATTTGTGTATTCTGGAAAAATCAATTGCATTTAAATTGTGGTTTAAATTGGTTGGAAATAAAAGTTGGGTTTTTAACTTGATTTATAGCTCTGGGGTGGTAGCGGGGAGGTGGCGATAGGTATGAAATGAAAGATTCTTGAAATAAATATAATATTCCAGAAGCTACATATCATGTTTGGTGGCTCTAGCTCTTATTATTTACCCAATTTGCTACAAAAAAACAGGATGTCGATATCGATTTTTATCGATTGCTTGGAAACGGAGTAAGTATCGATTGTCGGAAACAAACTCGATCTGCGCGGGAACTAGGAGCATCTACATCTAAAATTTCAAGTCTCTAGTTCTTATAGGTTCTGAGATCCTTGTACTCATACATACGGACGGACGGACGGACAGAGAGACGGACATGGCTAGATCGACTCGGCTATTGATGCTGATCAAGAATTTATATACTTTATGGGATCGGAGATGCTTCTTTCTGCCTGTTACATACATTTAGATTTTGCACAAATACAATATACCCTTATACCCATTTTTATACAAAATAGTTATTTTACTGCAAGGTTCAATGAAAATAGCTGTAGACAGCCGTGTGTTGTTTCCAATTTGTAATTGCCACCTCGCTATCTCGCACCAAGTATTTTGAAATATATATTGTATATGCGATTCTATCTATATATAAAACTGTTTGTCCTGACTGACTGATTGACTGGAAGCTAAAATTTTCACTGTAGTTATGATGAAGCTGCACATTAAGACGGGGTTTTGAGAAATTCCATCCGCAAGTATGGAAAAATCGCGAAAAACTTTTCTATGAAACGTTTTTTGTTTTATCCGGCCTCAAACACAAGTTCAAAGTTCTTTGTTCAAATTCATTTGAGAGCTGTTTTACACTTTTCCAAAATGTATTCCTCCTTGCTGGAAATGGGGGTCAAAGATTTGGTGGATGACGTTTTGCGCTCAAGTTCATTTTCAAGGATCTATATGGAAAATCATTTCAGACGTTTTTCACATTTTTCGCAAAATCTAAGCTCCTTCGGTAGAAAGTGCAATTCAAAGATTTTTTTGGTGATGTTTTAAGTGGTTCCAATTCGCTTCAAACTTATTTTCAGAGCTCTACATATGAACTTAATGAATACGTGTTTCAGCGATTTGAGAAATTCCACCCAACGAAAAACGTTGGTATGAAACTTTTTTGTTAACCATCGAATCGGCCTCAAACTCATTTTCAAAGATCTTTGCTCAAATTCATTAATGGGGAGTTGTGCACTTTTTGGAAAATCGATCCCTTCTTGGTGGAAATGGGTGTCAACGATTTGGTGGGAGATGTTTTGCGCTTAAATTCATTTTCAAGGATCCATTAGAAAAATCATTTGAGACCTCTTTTACATTTTTCGCAGAATCAAAGCATCCTCGGTAAAAAGTGCAATTCAAAGATTTTTTTGGTGATGTTTTAAGTGGTTCCAATTCGCTTCAAACTTATTTTCAGAGCTCTACATATGAACTTAATGAATACGTGTTTCAGCGATTTGAGAAATTCCTCCCAACGAAAAACGTTGGTATGAAACTTTTTTGTTAACCATCGAATCGGCCTCAAACTCATTTTCAAAGATCTTTGCTCAAATTCGTTAATGGGGAGTTGTGCACTTTTTGGAAAATCGATCCCTTCTTGGTGGAAATGGGTGTCAACGATTTGGTGGGAGATGTTTTGCGCTTAAATTCATTTTCAAGGATCCATTAGAAAAATCATTTGAGACCTCTTTTACATTTTTCGCAGAATCAAAGCATCCTCGGTAAAAAGTGCAATTCAAAGATTTTTTCAGTGATGTTTTAATTTTTCCCGATTTGCTTTAAAATTATTTTTAAGCCATACATAAAAACTTAATGAGTACGTGTTCTAACGATTTGGGAAATTCCACCCGCAACAGTGGTAAATTGGAGGAAAATGTTTGTATGAAAGTTGTTTATTTAACGTCCGATGAGTTTCAAAATTATTTTAAAAGCCTTTTGCGAACATTTATTTTATACGTACCACGGGCAAGGCCGGGCTATACCCGCTAGTATTTTATATGTATATCGAATGGAGGTGCTAGTAGCGAAGTAAGAGTGTTGGAAAATACTCACTTTTCAACACTCTTACTTCAAATGTGCTCAGAAAAATTAGTAATCGATTTAGTCTGTAGCCTTCAATCGTTATCTCACTACAGACTTTTGCGTGTTGTCATGTCGATTCATGTACATTGTATCACTAACCAAACACGCGTATCATATGCGGCTGATCCAAAGTCACCTTCTTTTTTGTTCGGATTCAAGACACGCCCGCACGGCTCAGACAGCCAGAGAGTAAGACTTGTGTGATAGAACGGCATCGCTGCTCTTTTTAATCGATCACACTATAGGAAACTGCTTTGGCTTACTCTCTTCCATATGACTTGTGTTATTGAACGCCATCGCTGCTCTTTTTATTCAATTTGATCTGTTGACCGTTTGACCACTTCGTACGGCCCTCAGTATGGTGGTTCTAATGGTTGTCTTACTGAATCCGTTCTCAATATGACATGCGAGCAGTTACTCATATGATTGAGCACAAACATGCTCTTGCTGGTGCTAAAGTTATGTGAACGTTATGATAAAATCATTTCAATGAAGTGGCCTGGACATGTCATAAAATTCGGTTGGTAGACGGATGTGTGTACCGTAAACCATTTCAGCCGTTGAAGAAGCCAGATCTTCCTTATAGAACGTTCGTAGACCGAGCAATACTGTTGGAAGCAGTTCAATCCAATCATTCCATTTGATTGGGGTGATATACTGTAGTATGTATTCGTTTGCTTCCAACCAAATCGTATAACGCTCCGAATAGGGCAGACTCAAACTGTGCGCCCTGGTCTGTTGTTATTGTTTTTGGGCATCCAAACCGTGTGATCCAATTCGACCAGAGCTTCGAAACAACAGTGTCGGCGGATTTAACTTTCACTGGAACAGCCTCGGGCCATCTTGAGAATCGGTCGATCATGGTAAGGAAGTAGCGAAAATAGCATTACAACAATGTCTATATGCACATGGTCAAATCGATTGTCCGGCATTTTGATATTGCGGCGATGGATCTTCGCTCGTTGACAGGGAAAACAGTTCCAAGTGGTATATACGGCGTCTTGATTGTTAGAAATTTTATGTGCTACCCTCGCACTTAGCTCACACACTTCTGCATATTCCTTTTGATGTCTGATTTGGCACGTAGGCAGATCATTCGATAATGCAGTTAAGCTGAGGAGCGATCGCTAAAGCTTTTATCACCGTTAGAGCTAGGTCTATAAAAGGAGCCGGCAACCGCGTGCGACAGTCTTCAGTTCAGATTGGAAGCGAATAGACGTTCTTTCGTCAAGAAGATTAAACAGTGTAAAAACGAAGTCTAAAGTTTTAACTAATAAAATATTTAATTTAAATTTTTAATAAGTAATAAAAATAATGGAAAACGTATTGAAGGAGACGTGCGAGGGAAAAGTATTGTAAAATCTAAGTAGTGAAAGATATTGAAACAGGTGATTTTATATTAGCCCAGTGTAAATGGATTGGTGTTTGACCCTTGTTTTATTTTACAGCCTCGTGGCAGGGGTGCTGCCGCAAGCGCTGGTCCGCTTTTCACCAATCTCTTGGTGCATATATATATTGGCTCGGAGACAAGGGTAGTAAATCTACTCCATTCGAGACTGCTCGTTGATGATCATCAAATGTGTCTGACGATATGTAACTTATATAAATGGATACAAAAGTCACAAGTTTATTCGGACCCACTAGAAATTATGACTTAAAATCTGTGCTGCGTAGTGTAATTGACTATTTATTCTCCTTTGTGCTACCTTCGTCGCTCTTATTGAGAGAATGAGAATTAGAATTGACAAAGATAAAAGCGCATGAACAAGCTAAAAGATAAAAGCACCTACAATTAGTAAAACAGAAGCCATCTGAACGAAATTCGAAGCACGCATCCATACATACATCATATTAAACATAAATTTTTGTTTTTGCGATCAGCGGATGTCTACCTACTCTATTCCCATTGATCGGAGCTAAAGTAAATTCAAGCAACTAAACAAACATGAAGAAACAAGTAAGAGGTTCTAGGGGATACCCTGAACCCTCTTCTTCCAACATCAAATGCATATATATATTCTATTTTAGAAGCTATATGTCAAGTTTGGTGACTCTAGCTCTTATTATTTACCAAAATTGCCCAAAAAACAGGATATCGATATCGATTGCTTGGAAACGGAGTAAGTTATCGATTATCGGAAACAAACTCGATCTGCGCGGGAACTAGGAGCACGTACATCTAAAATTTCTAGTCTCTAGCTCTTATAGGTTCTGAGATCCTTGCGTTCATACATACGGATGGACGGACGGGCGGACAGACGGACGGACAGACAGACGGACATGGCTAGATCGACTCGGCTATTGATGCTGATCAAGAATATATATACTTTATGGGGTCGGAGATGCTTCCTTCCGCCTGTTACATACATTTGGCTTTCGCACAAATACAATATACCATTATACCCATTTTCAATGGGTTCAGGGTATAAAAATGTATTATATTGAATTAAAAATTAGTCGTTAGATATTAGAATTAAGCAGCAGTAGTAATATAATATTCCTTTTGACCTATGAATATATTTGGCAAGGGTAAGGTTGTCACATCCACCAACATCGACGTCACATTGGGCGCAAGTGCACGCAACGATAGAAGTATGAGTGAGTTAATATGGAGTAGTGAGGACTATTTAGTTGGTATATCTGTTGTATATATATATATATATATTTACGATTGACATTGCATTGATATCGAACCTATTGCCAACGTGAGCGTAAGATAAAAGTTTTCTTCAGTAAGTTAAGTTGGAAAACTAAAGTTATTTTGTTGAACAAAAATCAGTATATTATTATTTTTAAATCATGAATTCGAATTTGAATGTTTCGGTAAATCTTAGGGAATCCATAATTCGCTTGTAATATAATCATGTATCTTGAGATCAACGGCTTTTTTAATAAAATGATTTTGTTATACTTTAATATGAATCGGTGAATATTTATCTTGTCTGTCGAGTACCATGCTGAATTCTGTTGAAATGCGTTAATGCGTTAGAGTCTCGCATAGGGGCAATCTACGATTTTCTGGTTGCTATGGTAGTGAGGGTATAGACGAGGGACAAATAACACCAACATCCCTTCATTAGGCATATTGGATCCCGAGTTTTGTGGTGTTTGTCGGAACACTTATTAACACGGTAGGGAAACAAAGATACATTTTATGATAGTATTTGATCTTGTTTTTTTGAAGCGTACTTGATATTTTTCATGTCAGTGTATTGGTGTTGATAGGCAGATTGGGCGAGGAAGAACCCCGACCACGACGAGCTAAATTGAGCAAAAGCAAGAAGTACGCGCCCCCGGACCCAACGAACCGCGACCAACGTATGCCACTAAGGGCGAAACGCCATAGAGGGTTACAAATGGACGTGGACACTCCATGTGGAAGGCAGCGTCGACTGCCCCCACGTATACACGTGAACACTACATAAGAAATGGCGCCCAACTAAGGGGCAGAGTATGATTTGCAACTATCCTAGATAATATTTGGATTTCGCGGCTATATCTCCGATTACAGCTAGTTTTCAAAGTATTGGGAGTTACACTGCACAAAAAAAAACAAGTAAGAGGTTCTAGTCGGGAGCTCCCGACTAGGGGATATCCTGAACCCTCTTCTTCTAAAATAGAATATTATATATATTCTATTTTAGAAGCTATATTTCAAGTCTGGTGACTCTAGCTCTTATTATTTACCGAAATTGCCCAAAAAACAGGATATCGATATAGATTTTTATCGATTGCTTTTAAACGGAGAAAGTTATCGATTATCGGAAACAAACGATCTGCGCGGGAACTAGGAGCACCTACATCTAAAATTTCAAGTCTCTAGCTCTTATAGGTTCTGAGATCCTTGCGTTCATACATACGGACGGACGGACAGACAGACGGACATGGCTAGATCGACTCGGCTATTGATGCTGATCAAGAATATATATACTTTATGGGAACGGAGATGCTTCCTTCTGACTGTTACATACATTTGGCTTTCGCACAAATACAATATACCCTTATACCCATTTTTAATGGGTTCAGGGTATATCAAGTAAGTATAAATGGTCATTAAGAAGATGGTAGTCGTTACCCAAATTTTGTTTGGTTAAGGATCGCACTCGGTAAAGAAATTCATCCATACGCATGCCTTGCTTAGTGCCATCGAATTCAATTCGCCAGTTCTGAATGATTCCTGATACTTTTTTTGGATTCACACTGAAGCTTTGGCTGCTTCTCTCTCTGTTAATTCTAACATATTATAGATATTTTAAGTATCATTTCATACATATCGCCTCCCCGGTACCACCCCAGAGCTATAAATCAAGTTAATAACCCAACCTTTATTGCCGACCAATTTAAACCACAATTTAAATGCAATTGATTTTTTCAGAATACACAAATATTCGATGGTACAATAAGATATACTGTAGTAAATTTCATAAAGATCGGTTAAGAAAAACCAAAGTTATATGCAACTGCGCATTTGAATGGGGCAGCAGCTTTAAGAATTTCTGTATACATGTACACACACACATTCATGCGCGTCTGCTTCGCATTCTAATAGCATGGTAATTGCATCTGTTCTTGTAATGTTATTTTAGTTCCTTTTTATATCATAAGTACTTAATTGTTGGTGTGGCTGTTGAGTAGAGGCATAGCAAGTGTTGCGGTCTGTCGCGAGTTCGAGCCCTGCCAAGGAAACTTTATTTTATTAATTTATTTGGTGTTGGAATAAGAGGGTTCAGGGTATCCCCTAGTCGGGAGCTTCCGACTAGAACCTCTTACTTGTTTATTAATTTATTTGGTGTGGGAATAAGAGGGTTCAGGGTATCCCCTAGTCGGGAGCTCCCGACTAGAACCTCTTACTTTTTAATGGTAAGGCCAGCGATTGGTTTTGGAAGTTCCGTCGCGCAAATACAAACTTTAATTGTTAAACATTTTGTCAAGAGTTCTGTAGAAGATTTGGAGACTCTGACACCGATTAAGAAATTTGGGAAAAGACGACAGGGTGAGAGTGAGTCTTTTGATGACTATCAGTATGCAATATAAGACCTAGTTGACAGATTGCAACAAGTAATCTTAGAAAAGCAGATAGTAGACCTTCTGATTCGCAATTCCAAGCCCAGTCTGCACCATGAACTTCTCCACGTTAGCATTCAGAATAGATCGCAATTTAGAGTTGAAGTGAGAAAACATGAACAATTTTATGGTGACATAAAATCTTTTAAGAACATTAAGGTCATATGTTTCGGAAGTATCTGGCGAAGCCAATGGTAATTTGCCGCTTGTAAAATGTATTAAGACAGATCCAGTCTGCTGAAACTGCGATAAAATCGGACATATATTTGATCATTGCCTGGGGATTCGTCGTATTTTTTTGTTTTGGCTGCGGAGCCAAAGAAGTATTCAAACCATGCTGTTCAAAATGGAACCCCTCGGAAAACTGGCAGCTGGATGTACAACACATCACCAAATAGATACATCCCCAGCAAATACTCAGGCCTTGTCGGAAAAATCAACCCAACTTACAAATAAAGATAAGGACAAAACGGATAGTAAAACGATAGCAGAGCGAGAAAAGCATTCGATTAGTTATTGTTGACATTTTTCAGATTTACCTTTTCATAGCAGACTACAGAATTAAAGTTCGGCACGTAAGCAAATTTTTGCTGATTTAGATTCTTTTAGATTAATAACTAAGCCCAAGCGTTCTACAAAAGGATTACGTACGTTTTGGAAATTAGTACGTAAAAATCGTAGGAATATAATAGCATTTTTTTTTCTAAGTTCGGATGAACAACTATACACTTCTGTTCAAATCGAAGGGAATGAGTATATAGTACTTTTGGATTCAGGAGCTACTATTACTTGCGCAGGTGGATCAGCAGCTCAACAATTACTTTAAAAATAGTAAGACTAAGAGATGTACCGGATCTATTCGCACAGCAAATGGCACCGCTAGCAGAATTGTTGCTAAATTACAGACGCAGATCACTTATCGACTGTTAACTAGAAGTATCGAACTATTTATTATCCCAGAACTTAAACAGGATATGTATTTAGGTATTAATTTTTGGCAGGAATTTGGCTTGTTAGGGACAATTACTAGGCAAGCAGAGATATCAGAATTAGATGTTGGAGCACCAGCAGAACAAAGGGAGCTTCCCAATTTTCATATTCTAACTAAAGAGGAACAGGGCCGTCTCGATGTCATTATAGGAGGATTTCCCTCGTATGCTTAAGAAGGTTTAGGCAGAACTAATTTGATTAGTCACTTCATTAATATAGGCTCGGCAACACCAGTTAAGCAACGCCACTGGCCAATCTCTCCGGCCATTGAAAAACTAATGTTTGCAGAAATTGACCAAATGACCAGCCCCTGGAGTAGCAATTGCGTTCTGGTTAAACGCGGAGATAAGTGTCGCTTATTTTTAGACTCAAGACAGGTTAACAAAATGACGGGAAAGGATGCCTATCCTTTGCCCCACAGAGATGGTATTTTGAGAAGGTTACCTCCAGCTAAATTCATTACCGGATTAGACATGAAACATGCCTTCTGGCAAATACCGTTGGAGGAGAAATCACGGCAATACACCGCCTTTACAATACCCAATCGACCATTGTATCAGTACAAGGTGATGCCATTTGGTCTTTGCAACGCTCCGCAAGCATATGGAAAAAAAGAGAAAAGAATTAATTTGTTCCCGAATTTGATATAGCGTTCAGCGCATGTACAATTTTTAATGGCAGTACAAAGAAGTACAGACAATATTGCAGCTGCTATAGAGCAGATAGATCCCTTTTGTGGAATCTGCAACGAGGTGTGATGACTTCATCACAATTGGTTGCTAATACTCCATGTAAGCACCGATTCCACAAAAAATGTTTGATAGAGTTCTTACAAAACACTCCAGCATGCCCTACATGTGCAGCCGATTGTACAACTCTTGCGTTAAGCTTTTCTAACAACACTTTGACAGCAGAGTTGAACCTAACTGATTCAATGCCTAGCATACAGAACAAGAAGCAAATAAGCAAAGTGCAGTAAATAGGATAGGAGTGTGGAATAGACAAAGAGGAGCTACTCCTAAAAGAGGGATGGCGACTAGATCCACAAATAGAGCTCCGACCCTTGATCAGACACAAAACAACATGTCTCTTGGCTCTCAAGTCGACATGGCTAATTATATTCAGAAAATAAGAACGTTCAGCACTCAGTTGATGGACCATATTACGTCATATTTATCAATTTATCTATTCGACATCAACTCGCAAATATGCAAAATTCAAATAGTGATCCACCATCTTCTAATGGGATAGATACTTGTCCAACCCCACCATTATCGAGAGAACATGGACTAGAAACATTGATTCATAGATTGAATGAAGCGGATGTTAGAATTAACAGAGAGAGAAGCAGCCAAAGCTTCAGTGTTAATCCAAAAAAAGTATCAGGAATCATTCAGAACTGGCGAATTAAATTCGATGGCACTAAGCAAGGCATGCGTATGGATGAATTTCTTTACCGAGTGCGATCCTTAACCAAACAAAATTTGGGTAACGACTACCATCTTCTTAATGACCATTTATACTTACTTGATATACCCTGAACCCATTAAAAATGGGTATAAGGGTATATTGTATTTGTGCGAAAGCCAAATGTATGTAACAGTCAGAAGGAAGCATCTCCGTCCCCATAAAGTATATATATTCTTTATCAGCATCAATAGCCGAGTCGATCTAGCCATGTCCGTCTGTCTGTCCGTCCGTCCGTATGTATGAACGCAACGATCTCAGAACCTATAAGAGCTAGAGACTTGAATAGAATATTATAGATATTTTAAGTATCATTTCATACATATCGCCTCCCCGGTACCACCCCAGAGCTATAAATCAAGTTAATAACCCAACCTTTATTGCCGACCAATTTAAACCACAATTTAAATGCAATTGATTTTTTCAGAATACACAAATATTCGATGGTACAATAAGATATACTGTAGTAAATTTCATAAAGATCGGTTAAGAAAAACCAAAGTTATATGCAACTGCGCATTTGAATGGGGCAGCAGCTTTAAGAATTTCTGTATACATGTACACACACACATTCATGCGCGTCTGCTTCGCATTCTAATAGCATGGTAATTGCATCTGTTCTTGTAATGTTATTTTAGTTCCTTTTTATATCATAAGTACTTAATTGTTGGTGTGGCTGTTGAGTAGAGGCATAGCAAGTGTTGCGGTCTGTCGCGAGTTCGAGCCCTGCCAAGGAAACTTTATTTTATTAATTTATTTGGTGTTGGAATAAGAGGGTTCAGGGTATCCCCAAGTCGGGAGCTTCCGACTAGAACCTCTTACTTGTTTATTAATTTATTTGGTGTGGGAATAAGAGGGTTCAGGGTATCCCCTAGTCGGGAGCTCCCGACTAGAACCTCTTACTTTTTAATGGTAAGGCCAGCGATTGGTTTTGGAAGTTCCGTCGCGCAAATACAAACTTTAATTGTTAAACATTTTGTCAAGAGTTCTGTAGAAGATTTGGAGACTCTGACACCGATTAAGAAATTTGGGAAAAGACGACAGGGTGAGAGTGAGTCTTTTGATGACTATCAGTATGCAATATAAGACCTAGTTGACAGATTGCAACAAGTAATCTTAGAAAAGCAGATAGTAGACCTTCTGATTCGCAATTCCAAGCCCAGTCTGCACCATGAACTTCTCCACGTTAGCATTCAGAATAGATCGCAATTTAGAGTTGAAGTGAGAAAACATGAACAATTTTATGGTGACATAAAATCTTTTAAGAACATTAAGGTCATATGTTTCGGAAGTATCTGGCGAAGCCAATGGTAATTTGCCGCTTATAAAATGTATTAAGACAGATCCAGTCTGCTGAAACTGCGATAAAATCGGACATATATTTGATCATTGCCTGGGGATTCGTCGTATTTTTTTGTTTTGGCTGCGGAGCCAAAGAAGTATTCAAACCATGCTGTTCAAAATGGAACCCCTCGGAAAACTGGCAGCTGGATGTACAACACATCACCAAATAGATACATCCCCAGCAAATACTCAGGCCTTGTCGGAAAAATCAACCCAAGTTACAAATAAAGATAAGGACAAAACGGATAGTAAAACGATAGCAGAGCGAGAAAAGCATTCGATTAGTTATTGTTGACATTTTTCAGATTTACCTTTTCATAGCAGACTACAGAATTAAAGTTCGGCACGTAAGCAAATTTTTGCTGATTTAGATTCTTTTAGATTAATAACTAAGCCCAAGCGTTCTACAAAAGGATTACGTACGTTTTGGAAATTAGTACGTAAAAATCGTAGGAATATAATAGCATTTTTTTTTCTAAGTTCGGATGAACAACTATACACTTCTGTTCAAATCGAAGGGAATGAGTATATAGTACTTTTGGATTCAGGAGCTACTATTACTTGCGCAGGTGGATCAGCAGCTCAACAATTACTTTAAAAATAGTAAGACTAAGAGATGTACCGGATCTATTCGCACAGCAAATGGCACCGCTAGCAGAATTGTTGCTAAATTACAGACGCAGATCACTTATCGACTGTTAACTAGAAGTATCGAACTATTTATTATCCCAGAACTTAAACAGGATATGTATTTAGGTATTAATTTTTGGCAGGAATTTGGCTTGTTAGGGACAATTACTAGGCAAGCAGAGATATCAGAATTAGATGTTGGAGCACCAGCAGAACAAAGGGAGCTTCCCAATTTTCATATTCTAACTAAAGAGGAACAGGGCCGTCTCGATGTCATTATAGGAGGATTTCCCTCGTATGCTTAAGAAGGCTTAGGCAGAACTAATTTGATTAGTCACTTCATTAATATAGGCTCGGCAACACCAGTTAAGCAACGCCACTGGCCAATCTCTCCGGCCATTGAAAAACTAATGTTTGCAGAAATTGACCAAATGACCAGCCCCTGGAGTAGCAATTGCGTTCTGGTTAAACGCGGAGATAAGTGTCGCTTATTTTTAGACTCAAGACAGGTTAACAAAATGACGGGAAAGGATGCCTATCCTTTGCCCCACAGAGATGGTATTTTGAGAAGGTTACCTCCAGCTAAATTCATTACCGGATTAGACATGAAACATGCCTTCTGGCAAATACCGTTGGAGGAGAAATCACGGCAATACACCGCCTTTACAATACCCAATCGACCATTGTATCAGTACAAGGTGATGCCATTTGGTCTTTGCAACGCTCCGCAAACACTTTGTCGCCTTATGTATGAAGTTATTCCTGCTCATTTGCGTACACAAGTCTTTGTTTATTTAGTCGACTTATTAGTGTTATCAGATAATTTCGACTCCCACCTAATTTTGCTACAGGAGATTGCGTTATGTTTGAGGAAAGCAAATCTAACTATATATATTTACAATTCCAAGTTCTGCATTACAGAGATACCTCAGGTTTATCATCGGAAACGGGCAACTTAAAACGGATCCTGAGAAAATACCTGTGCCGACGTCGCTTTTTGGGTCTGGCTGGATGGTATATGCGTTTCGTAGAAAAGTACGCCGCCATCAGTTATCCGTTAACAGAACTTCTAAAAAAACAAAAGTCTCTTGATTGGAATCCGAAAGCCACCGAAGCTTTCACAATGCTCAAATCCTACCTGACTGCCGCACCTATTTTAATAACACCCAATTTTTCGAAACCTTTTATCGTAATTTGCGATGCATGTACTTACGGCATTGGTTGTGTTAGTACACAAATTCGCGCAAATTCGAGATGATTCAGAGTTACCGATCGCTTATATGTCTGCGAAACTTACGAGAGCTCAGCGTAACTACTCAGTTACAGAACTGGAGTGTCTCGCTGCATATATAGAAAGTCAGTAGTTCACCGTAATTACGGATCATGCTTCTCTTAAATGGCTTATGAAGCAGAAGAATTTGTCAGGACGACTAGCTAGATGGTCTATGAAGTTGCAGGGAATCAAATTCGATATCCAGCACCGAAGTGGTTCCCAAAACGTCGTTGCTGATACACTCTCTAGAACTTACGAAGAAAAAGTTGCAGAATTCGATGACCAAGGCCCTATAATATATTTGACTTCAACTTGTTTTAAGGCACCAGAATATCTAGCTTTAATTGCGTATATAAAAGAGAACCAAGCTCGGTTGCCGGACCTAAAGTTGATGGATGATTATATGTACAAGAGAACACAGTTTGCCACTGGCACAGAATAGCAAGAGAAGGACTCATGGAAACTGTGGGTACCTGTAGGTTTAGTTCAAGAAGTATTACGTGGTGTTGATCGTGGTAGATCACAACACGAAGTTTCATTTTCTTTGCCCTCTGAATAAATTTACAACACAGAAAATTACAGAGTATCTCGAGAATTTGATTTTCTACACATTTGGTGTACCCGAATCTATTCTTACCGACAATGGATTGCAATTCCGATCAAGTTTCTTTAAAGCATTTTTAACTCGCTTTGGAATTCAGCATAAATGTACTGCAATATACTCGCCGCAAGCTAGTGCAAGTGAAAGATTGAACCGGTCAGTCTTGGCTGCAATCCGAGCTTATCTCGGTAAGGACCACACTAATTGGGATGTGCAGCTTAACGCAATAAGTGCATCTTTAAGAGCTACATAACACCGAAGCACAGGCTTTCCACCATATTTCCTTGTTTTTGGACAAAATATGATCCTGAACGGAAAAGATTACACTCTGCTAAAAAACCTAAATCTATTAAGCAATGATGTTTACATTAGCCGTACAAACACCATGCAATTAGCACGGGAGAAGGCCAAAGAAAATATATATAAGGCGCACGAAGCTAATGCAAGAATTAATAATCTTCGTTGCGAAGGGTGCAGTTAAAAGCAGGCGATTCAGTTTATGCACGAAACTTTGCTCAGAGTAACGCGAGCAAAAGTTCAGCTCGAAACTAGCAAGAGTATTTCTGCCAGCTAAAGTTCAAAAGAAACTATGTCAATTAGTCGATAGTAATAACAAATTGCTAGGAGTTTATCATCTGAAAGACATTCAAATAAAAGGTAATTATACCAGTCTATTTTTCAAATAAAAGCTCTTCGTAATATCTTGTTCATTTATTTCCTTTGTAGTAGCCGAGTGGGAACACCTTTTGATTGTTAGAAACTTTATGTGCTACCCTCGCACTTAGGTCACACACTTTTGCATATTCCTTTTGATGTCAGATTTGGCAGATTTAGGCAGATCATACGAAAATGCAGTTAAACTGAGGAGCGATCGCTAAAGCTTTTATCACCGTTACAGCTAGGTCTATAAAAGGAGCCGGCAACCGCGTGCGACAGTCTTCAGTTCAGATTGGAAGCGAATAGACGTACTTTCGTCAAGAAGATTAAACAGTGTAAAAACGAAGTCTAAAATTAAAATAAGTAATAAAAATATTGGAAAACGTATTGAAGCAGACGTGCGAGGGAAAAGTATTGTAAAATCTAAGTAGTGAAAGATATTGAAACAGGTGATTTTATATTAGCCCAGTGTAAATGGATTGGAGTTTGACCCTTGTTTAATTTTACACCCTCGTGGCAGGGGTGCTGCCGCAAGCGCTGGTCCGCTTTTCAGCAATCTCTTGGTGCATATATATATTGGCTCGGAGACAAGGGTAGTAAATCTACTCGTTGATGATCGTCAAATGTGTCTGGCGATAAGTGACTTATATAAATGGATACCAAAGTCACAAGCTTATTCGGACCCACAAGAAATTATGACTTAAAATCTGTGTTGCGTAGTGTAATTGACTATTTATTCTCCTTTGTGCTACCTTCGTCGCTCTTATTGAGAGAATGAGAATTAGAATTGACAAAGATAAAAGCGCATGAACAAGCTAAAAGATAACAGCAACTACAATTAGTAAAACAGAAGCCATCTGAACGAAATTCGAAGCACGCATCTATACGTACATCACATTAAACATAAATTTTTGACTTTGCGATCAGCGGATGTCTACCTACTCTATTCCCATTGATCGGAGCTAAAGTAAATTCAAGCAACTAAACAAACATGAAGTAACAAGTAAGAGGTTCTAGTCGGGAGCTCCCGACTAGGGGATACCCTGAACCCTCTTCTTCCTACATCAAATGCATATATATATTCTATTTTAGAAGCTATATTTCAAGTCTGGTGACTCTAGCTCTTATTATTTACCGAAATTGCCCAAAAAACAGGATATCGATATAGATTTTTATCGATTGCTTTTAAACGGAGAAAGTTATCGATTATCGGAAACAAACGATCTGCGCGGGAACTAGGAGCACCTACATCTAAAATTTCAAGTCTCTAGCTCTTATAGGTTCTGAGATCCTTGCGTTCATACATACGGACGGACGGACGGACGGACAGACAGACGGACATGGCTAGATCGACTCGGCTATTGATGCTGATCAAGAATAGATATACTTTATGGGTTCGGAGATGCTTCCTTCTGCCTGTTACATACATTTGGATTTTGCACAAATACAATATACCCTTACACCCATTTTTAATGGGTTCAGGGTTTAAAAAAAAAGCCAAAGATCGTTTAGTTTAGTTGAGATTATATTTCCCCGGAATGATCTGGTTATCCAAACTAAATTACATATGATTTGTTTTCAAGTTATTAAAAGCGTTTTAGATAAGCGTAGTCTAAAATTATAAGAACTATTTTCGGAATTAGCGACTACAATTCAAGAACCCAATCCAGGTCGACCAAAATAGACTCGTAAAAGTATAACAACGTTAAGTATATTTAGTACTCCTTGTGATAGTATAAACTTGGTTTGAGCGCTCTTGAAGATATGGAACTGCAATTATCTAGAACTATTCGGAAATTGACCTAATTATAATGAGAAGCTTGATTCCAAATCAGCAATAGAAATCATTACATATAACAGACGACAACAAAGGAAACCCAATTTCGCCTAATTATTTCAACAGTAATTAGCATTAGGGAAGAGGACAGATAGCTTTAGATATATGGAAAAAAAGAGAAAAGAATTAATTTGTTCCCGAATTTGATATAGCGTTCAGCGCATGTACAATTTTTAATGGCAGTACAAAGAAGTACAGACAATATTGCAGCTGCTATAGAGCAGATAGATCCCTTTTGTGGAATCTGCAACGAGGTGTGATGACTTCATCACAATTGGTTGCTAATACTCCATGTAAGCACCGATTCCACAAAAAATGTTTGATAGAGTTCTTACAAAACACACCAGCATGCCCTACATGTGCAGCCGATTGTACAACTCTTGCGTTAAGCTTTTCTAACAACACTTTGACAGCAGAGTTGAACCTAACTGATTCAATGCCTAGCATACAGAACAAGAAGCAAATAAGCAAAGTGCAGTAAATAGGATAGGAGTGTGGAATAGACAAAGAGGAGCTACTCCTAAAAGAGGGATGGCGACTAGATCCACAAATAGAGCTCCGACCCTTGATCAGACACAAAACAACATGTCTCTTGGCTCTCAAGTCGACATGGCTAATTATATTCAGAAAATAAGAACGTTCAGCACTCAGTTGATGGACCATATTACGTCATATTTATCAATTTATCTATTCGACATCAACTCGCAAATATGCAAAATTCAAATAGTGATCCACCATCTTCTAATGGGATAGATACTTGTCCAACCCCACCATTATCGAGAGAACATGGACTAGAAACATTGATTCATAGATTGAATGAAGCGGATGTTAGAATTAACAGAGAGAGAAGCAGCCAAAGCTTCAGTGTGAATCCAAAAAAAGTATCAGGAATCATTCAGAACTGGCGAATTGAATTCGATGGCACTAAGCAAGGCATGCGTATGGATGAATTTCTTTACCGAGTGCGATCCTTAACCAAACAAAATTTGGGTAACGACTACCATCTTCTTAATGACCATTTATACTTACTTGATATACCCTGAACCCATTAAAAATGGGTATAAGGGTATATTGTATTTGTGCGAAAGCCAAATGTATGTAACAGTCAGA
Source organism: Drosophila novamexicana (assembly GCF_003285875.2). Taxonomy (NCBI): domain Eukaryota; kingdom Metazoa; phylum Arthropoda; class Insecta; order Diptera; family Drosophilidae; genus Drosophila; species Drosophila novamexicana. Next base: position 120,639 of record NW_020824904.1, read on the forward strand.
AGGAAGCATCTCCGTCCCCATAAAGTATATATATTCTTGATCAGCATCAATAGCCGAGTCGATCTAGCCATGTCCGTCTGTCTGTCCGTCCGTCCGTATGTATGAACGCAACGATCTCAGAACCTATAAGAGCTAGAGACTTGAATAGAATATTATAGATATTTTAAGTATCATTTCATACATATCGCCTCCCCGGTACCACCCCAGAGCTATAAATCAAGTTAATAACCCAACCTTTATTGCCGACCAATTTAAACCACAATTTAAATGCAATTGATTTTTTCAGAATACACAAATATTCGATGGTACAATAAGATATACTGTAGTAAATTTCATAAAGATCGGTTAAGAAAAACCAAAGTTATATGCAACTGCGCATTTGAATGGGGCAGCAGCTTTAAGAATTTCTGTATACATGTACACACACACATTCATGCGCGTCTGCTTCGCATTCTAATAGCATGGTAATTGCATCTGTTCTTGTAATGTTATTTTAGTTCCTTTTTATATCATAAGTACTTAATTGTTGGTGTGGCTGTTGAGTAGAGGCATAGCAAGTGTTGCGGTCTGTCGCGAGTTCGAGCCCTGCCAAGGAAACTTTATTTTATTAATTTATTTGGTGTTGGAATAAGAGGGTTCAGGGTATCCCCTAGTCGGGAGCTTCCGACTAGAACCTCTTACTTGTTTATTAATTTATTTGGTGTGGGAATAAGAGGGTTCAGGGTATCCCCTAGTCGGGAGCTCCCGACTAGAACCTCTTACTTTTTAATGGTAAGGCCAGCGATTGGTTTTGGAAGTTCCGTCGCGCAAATACAAACTTTAATTGTTAAACATTTTGTCAAGAGTTCTGTAGAAGATTTGGAGACTCTGACACCGATTAAGAAATTTGGGAAAAGACGACAGGGTGAGAGTGAGTCTTTTGATGACTATCAGTATGCAATATAAGACCTAGTTGACAGATTGCAACAAGTAATCTTAGAAAAGCAGATAGTAGACCTTCTGATTCGCAATTCCAAGCCCAGTCTGCACCATGAACTTCTCCACGTTAGCATTCAGAATAGATCGCAATTTAGAGTTGAAGTGAGAAAACATGAACAATTTTATGGTGACATAAAATCTTTTAAGAACATTAAGGTCATATGTTTCGGAAGTATCTGGCGAAGCCAATGGTAATTTGCCGCTTGTAAAATGTATTAAGACAGATCCAGTCTGCTGAAACTGCGATAAAATCGGACATATATTTGATCATTGCCTGGGGATTCGTCGTATTTTTTTGTTTTGGCTGCGGAGCCAAAGAAGTATTCAAACCATGCTGTTCAAAATGGAACCCCTCGGAAAACTGGCAGCTGGATGTACAACACATCACCAAATAGATACATCCCCAGCAAATACTCAGGCCTTGTCGGAAAAATCAACCCAACTTACAAATAAAGATAAGGACAAAACGGATAGTAAAACGATAGCAGAGCGAGAAAAGCATTCGATTAGTTATTGTTGACATTTTTCAGATTTACCTTTTCATAGCAGACTACAGAATTAAAGTTCGGCACGTAAGCAAATTTTTGCTGATTTAGATTCTTTTAGATTAATAACTAAGCCCAAGCGTTCTACAAAAGGATTACGTACGTTTTGGAAATTAGTACGTAAAAATCGTAGGAATATAATAGCATTTTTTTTTCTAAGTTCGGATGAACAACTATACACTTCTGTTCAAATCGAAGGGAATGAGTATATAGTACTTTTGGATTCAGGAGCTACTATTACTTGCGCAGGTGGATCAGCAGCTCAACAATTACTTTAAAAATAGTAAGACTAAGAGATGTACCGGATCTATTCGCACAGCAAATGGCACCGCTAGCAGAATTGTTGCTAAATTACAGACGCAGATCACTTATCGACTGTTAACTAGAAGTATCGAACTATTTATTATCCCAGAACTTAAACAGGATATGTATTTAGGTATTAATTTTTGGCAGGAATTTGGCTTGTTAGGGACAATTACTAGGCAAGCAGAGATATCAGAATTAGATGTTGGAGCACCAGCAGAACAAAGGGAGCTTCCCAATTTTCATATTCTAACTAAAGAGGAACAGGGCCGTCTCGATGTCATTATAGGAGGATTTCCCTCGTATGCTTAAGAAGGTTTAGGCAGAACTAATTTGATTAGTCACTTCATTAATATAGGCTCGGCAACACCAGTTAAGCAACGCCACTGGCCAATCTCTCCGGCCATTGAAAAACTAATGTTTGCAGAAATTGACCAAATGACCAGCCCCTGGAGTAGCAATTGCGTTCTGGTTAAACGCGGAGATAAGTGTCGCTTATTTTTAGACTCAAGACAGGTTAACAAAATGACGGGAAAGGATGCCTATCCTTTGCCCCACAGAGATGGTATTTTGAGAAGGTTACCTCCAGCTAAATTCATTACCGGATTAGACATGAAACATGCCTTCTGGCAAATACCGTTGGAGGAGAAATCACGGCAATACACCGCCTTTACAATACCCAATCGACCATTGTATCAGTACAAGGTGATGCCATTTGGTCTTTGCAACGCTCCGCAAGCATATGGAAAAAAAGAGAAAAGAATTAATTTGTTCCCGAATTTGATATAGCGTTCAGCGCATGTACAATTTTTAATGGCAGTACAAAGAAGTACAGACAATATTGCAGCTGCTATAGAGCAGATAGATCCCTTTTGTGGAATCTGCAACGAGGTGTGATGACTTCATCACAATTGGTTGCTAATACTCCATGTAAGCACCGATTCCACAAAAAATGTTTGATAGAGTTCTTACAAAACACTCCAGCATGCCCTACATGTGCAGCCGATTGTACAACTCTTGCGTTAAGCTTTTCTAACAACACTTTGACAGCAGAGTTGAACCTAACTGATTCAATGCCTAGCATACAGAACAAGAAGCAAATAAGCAAAGTGCAGTAAATAGGATAGGAGTGTGGAATAGACAAAGAGGAGCTACTCCTAAAAGAGGGATGGCGACTAGATCCACAAATAGAGCTCCGACCCTTGATCAGACACAAAACAACATGTCTCTTGGCTCTCAAGTCGACATGGCTAATTATATTCAGAAAATAAGAACGTTCAGCACTCAGTTGATGGACCATATTACGTCATATTTATCAATTTATCTATTCGACATCAACTCGCAAATATGCAAAATTCAAATAGTGATCCACCATCTTCTAATGGGATAGATACTTGTCCAACCCCACCATTATCGAGAGAACATGGACTAGAAACATTGATTCATAGATTGAATGAAGCGGATGTTAGAATTAACAGAGAGAGAAGCAGCCAAAGCTTCAGTGTTAATCCAAAAAAAGTATCAGGAATCATTCAGAACTGGCGAATTAAATTCGATGGCACTAAGCAAGGCATGCGTATGGATGAATTTCTTTACCGAGTGCGATCCTTAACCAAACAAAATTTGGGTAACGACTACCATCTTCTTAATGACCATTTATACTTACTTGATATACCCTGAACCCATTAAAAATGGGTATAAGGGTATATTGTATTTGTGCGAAAGCCAAATGTATGTAACAGTCAGAAGGAAGCATCTCCGTCCCCATAAAGTATATATATTCTTTATCAGCATCAATAGCCGAGTCGATCTAGCCATGTCCGTCTGTCTGTCCGTCCGTCCGTATGTATGAACGCAACGATCTCAGAACCTATAAGAGCTAGAGACTTGAATAGAATATTATAGATATTTTAAGTATCATTTCATACATATCGCCTCCCCGGTACCACCCCAGAGCTATAAATCAAGTTAATAACCCAACCTTTATTGCCGACCAATTTAAACCACAATTTAAATGCAATTGATTTTTTCAGAATACACAAATATTCGATGGTACAATAAGATATACTGTAGTAAATTTCATAAAGATCGGTTAAGAAAAACCAAAGTTATATGCAACTGCGCATTTGAATGGGGCAGCAGCTTTAAGAATTTCTGTATACATGTACACACACACATTCATGCGCGTCTGCTTCGCATTCTAATAGCATGGTAATTGCATCTGTTCTTGTAATGTTATTTTAGTTCCTTTTTATATCATAAGTACTTAATTGTTGGTGTGGCTGTTGAGTAGAGGCATAGCAAGTGTTGCGGTCTGTCGCGAGTTCGAGCCCTGCCAAGGAAACTTTATTTTATTAATTTATTTGGTGTTGGAATAAGAGGGTTCAGGGTATCCCCAAGTCGGGAGCTTCCGACTAGAACCTCTTACTTGTTTATTAATTTATTTGGTGTGGGAATAAGAGGGTTCAGGGTATCCCCTAGTCGGGAGCTCCCGACTAGAACCTCTTACTTTTTAATGGTAAGGCCAGCGATTGGTTTTGGAAGTTCCGTCGCGCAAATACAAACTTTAATTGTTAAACATTTTGTCAAGAGTTCTGTAGAAGATTTGGAGACTCTGACACCGATTAAGAAATTTGGGAAAAGACGACAGGGTGAGAGTGAGTCTTTTGATGACTATCAGTATGCAATATAAGACCTAGTTGACAGATTGCAACAAGTAATCTTAGAAAAGCAGATAGTAGACCTTCTGATTCGCAATTCCAAGCCCAGTCTGCACCATGAACTTCTCCACGTTAGCATTCAGAATAGATCGCAATTTAGAGTTGAAGTGAGAAAACATGAACAATTTTATGGTGACATAAAATCTTTTAAGAACATTAAGGTCATATGTTTCGGAAGTATCTGGCGAAGCCAATGGTAATTTGCCGCTTATAAAATGTATTAAGACAGATCCAGTCTGCTGAAACTGCGATAAAATCGGACATATATTTGATCATTGCCTGGGGATTCGTCGTATTTTTTTGTTTTGGCTGCGGAGCCAAAGAAGTATTCAAACCATGCTGTTCAAAATGGAACCCCTCGGAAAACTGGCAGCTGGATGTACAACACATCACCAAATAGATACATCCCCAGCAAATACTCAGGCCTTGTCGGAAAAATCAACCCAACTTACAAATAAAGATAAGGACAAAACGGATAGTAAAACGATAGCAGAGCGAGAAAAGCATTCGATTAGTTATTGTTGACATTTTTCAGATTTACCTTTTCATAGCAGACTACAGAATTAAAGTTCGGCACGTAAGCAAATTTTTGCTGATTTAGATTCTTTTAGATTAATAACTAAGCCCAAGCGTTCTACAAAAGGATTACGTACGTTTTGGAAATTAGTACGTAAAAATCGTAGGAATATAATAGCATTTTTTTTTCTAAGTTCGGATGAACAACTATACACTTCTGTTCAAATCGAAGGGAATGAGTATATAGTACTTTTGGATTCAGGAGCTACTATTACTTGCGCAGGTGGATCAGCAGCTCAACAATTACTTTAAAAATAGTAAGACTAAGAGATGTACCGGATCTATTCGCACAGCAAATGGCACCGCTAGCAGAATTGTTGCTAAATTACAGACGCAGATCACTTATCGACTGTTAACTAGAAGTATCGAACTATTTATTATCCCAGAACTTAAACAGGATATGTATTTAGGTATTAATTTTTGGCAGGAATTTGGCTTGTTAGGGACAATTACTAGGCAAGCAGAGATATCAGAATTAGATGTTGGAGCACCAGCAGAACAAAGGGAGCTTCCCAATTTTCATATTCTAACTAAAGAGGAACAGGGCCGTCTCGATGTCATTATAGGAGGATTTCCCTCGTATGCTTAAGAAGGCTTAGGCAGAACTAATTTGATTAGTCACTTCATTAATATAGGCTCGGCAACACCAGTTAAGCAACGCCACTGGCCAATCTCTCCGGCCATTGAAAAACTAATGTTTGCAGAAATTGACCAAATGACCAGCCCCTGGAGTAGCAATTGCGTTCTGGTTAAACGCGGAGATAAGTGTCGCTTATTTTTAGACTCAAGACAGGTTAACAAAATGACGGGAAAGGAAGCCTATCCTTTGCCCCACAGAGATGGTATTTTGAGAAGGTTACCTCCAGCTAAATTCATTACCGGATTAGACATGAAACATGCCTTCTGGCAAATACCGTTGGAGGAGAAATCACGGCAATACACCGCCTTTACAATACCCAATCGACCATTGTATCAGTACAAGGTGATGCCATTTGGTCTTTGCAACGCTCCGCAAACACTTTGTCGCCTTATGTATGAAGTTATTCCTGCTCATTTGCGTACACAAGTCTTTGTTTATTTAGTCGACTTATTAGTGTTATCAGATAATTTCGACTCCCACCTAATTTTGCTACAGGAGATTGCGTTATGTTTGAGGAAAGCAAATCTAACTATATATATTTACAATTCCAAGTTCTGCATTACAGAGATACCTCAGGTTTATCATCGGAAACGGGCAACTTAAAACGGATCCTGAGAAAATACCTGTGCCGACGTCGCTTTTTGGGTCTGGCTGGATGGTATATGCGTTTCGTAGAAAAGTACGCCGCCATCAGTTATCCGTTAACAGAACTTCTAAAAAAACAAAAGTCTCTTGATTGGAATCCGAAAGCCACCGAAGCTTTCACAATGCTCAAATCCTACCTGACTGCCGCACCTATTTTAATAACACCCAATTTTTCGAAACCTTTTATCGTAATTTGCGATGCATGTACTTACGGCATTGGTTGTGTTAGTACACAAATTCGCGCAAATTCGAGATGATTCAGAGTTACCGATCGCTTATATGTCTGCGAAACTTACGAGAGCTCAGCGTAACTACTCAGTTACAGAACTGGAGTGTCTCGCTGCATATATAGAAAGTCAGTAGTTCACCGTAATTACGGATCATGCTTCTCTTAAATGGCTTATGAAGCAGAAGAATTTGTCAGGACGACTAGCTAGATGGTCTATGAAGTTGCAGGGAATCAAATTCGATATCCAGCACCGAAGTGGTTCCCAAAACGTCGTTGCTGATACACTCTCTAGAACTTACGAAGAAAAAGTTGCAGAATTCGATGACCAAGGCCCTATAATATATTTGACTTCAACTTGTTTTAAGGTACCAGAATATCTAGCTTTAATTGCGTATATAAAAGAGAACCAAGCTCGGTTGCCGGACCTAAAGTTGATGGATGATTATATGTACAAGAGAACACAGTTTGCCACTGGCACAGAATAGCAAGAGAAGGACTCATGGAAACTGTGGGTACCTGTAGGTTTAGTTCAAGAAGTATTACGTGGTGTTGATCGTGGTAGATCACAACACGAAGTTTCATTTTCTTTGCCCTCTGAATAAATTTACAACACAGAAAATTACAGAGTATCTCGAGAATTTGATTTTCTACACATTTGGTGTACCCGAATCTATTCTTACCGACAATGGATTGCAATTCCGATCAAGTTTCTTTAAAGCATTTTTAACTCGCTTTGGAATTCAGCATAAATGTACTGCAATATACTCGCCGCAAGCTAGTGCAAGTGAAAGATTGAACCGGTCAGTCTTGGCTGCAATCCGAGCTTATCTCGGTAAGGACCACACTAATTGGGATGTGCAGCTTAACGCAATAAGTGCATCTTTAAGAGCTACATAACACCGAAGCACAGGCTTTCCACCATATTTCCTTGTTTTTGGACAAAATATGATCCTGAACGGAAAAGATTACACTCTGCTAAAAAACCTAAATCTATTAAGCAATGATGTTTACATTAGCCGTACAAACACCATGCAATTAGCACGGGAGAAGGCCAAAGAAAATATATATAAGGCGCACGAAGCTAATGCAAGAATTAATAATCTTCGTTGCGAAGGGTGCAGTTAAAAGCAGGCGATTCAGTTTATGCACGAAACTTTGCTCAGAGTAACGCGAGCAAAAGTTCAGCTCGAAACTAGCAAGAGTATTTCTGCCAGCTAAAGTTCAAAAGAAACTATGTCAATTAGTCGATAGTAATAACAAATTGCTAGGAGTTTATCATCTGAAAGACATTCAAATAAAAGGTAATTATACCAGTCTATTTTTCAAATAAAAGCTCTTCGTAATATCTTGTTCATTTATTTCCTTTGTAGTAGCCGAGTGGGAACACCTTTTGATTGTTAGAAACTTTATGTGCTACCCTCGCACTTAGGTCACACACTTTTGCATATTCCTTTTGATGTCAGATTTGGCAGATTTAGGCAGATCATACGAAAATGCAGTTAAACTGAGGAGCGATCGCTAAAGCTTTTATCACCGTTACAGCTAGGTCTATAAAAGGAGCCGGCAACCGCGTGCGACAGTCTTCAGTTCAGATTGGAAGCGAATAGACGTACTTTCGTCAAGAAGATTAAACAGTGTAAAAACGAAGTCTAAAATTAAAATAAGTAATAAAAATATTGGAAAACGTATTGAAGCAGACGTGCGAGGGAAAAGTATTGTAAAATCTAAGTAGTGAAAGATATTGAAACAGGTGATTTTATATTAGCCCAGTGTAAATGGATTGGAGTTTGACCCTTGTTTAATTTTACACCCTCGTGGCAGGGGTGCTGCCGCAAGCGCTGGTCCGCTTTTCACCAATCTCTTGGTGCATATATATATTGGCTCGGAGACAAGGGTAGTAAATCTACTCGTTGATGATCGTCAAATGTGTCTGGCGATAAGTGACTTATATAAATGGATACCAAAGTCACAAGCTTATTCGGACCCACAAGAAATTATGACTTAAAATCTGTGTTGCGTAGTGTAATTGACTATTTATTCTCCTTTGTGCTACCTTCGTCGCTCTTATTGAGAGAATGAGAATTAGAATTGACAAAGATAAAAGCGCATGAACAAGCTAAAAGATAACAGCAACTACAATTAGTAAAACAGAAGCCATCTGAACGAAATTCGAAGCACGCATCTATACGTACATCACATTAAACATAAATTTTTGACTTTGCGATCAGCGGATGTCTACCTACTCTATTCCCATTGATCGGAGCTAAAGTAAATTCAAGCAACTAAACAAACATGAAGTAACAAGTAAGAGGTTCTAGTCGGGAGCTCCCGACTAGGGGATACCCTGAACCCTCTTCTTCCTACATCAAATGCATATATATATTCTATTTTAGAAGCTATATGTCAAGTTTGTTGATTCTAGCTCTTATTTTTGACCACAATTGCCCAAAAAACGGAGCAAGTTATCGATTGTCGGAAACAAACTCGATCTGCGCGGGAACTAGGAGCACCTACATCTAAAATTTCAAGTCTCTAGCCATAAGAAAAGGTTCTGAGATCCTTGCGTTCATACATGTAGTTTCTTTATTACTATAGAATTACAAAGTTTCTTATTATAATTTGTTTCAAAGTGGTTAACTTTTACAAATATGTTTAACATTATAAGATGATTGATTAATATTATTTTTAAGTTATTATGGGATGATTTTAGTTATAATTAAAACTTTAACTCTTCGACGGACGACGAGTTCTTCAGTCAACTCCCAAATGCAAAGTGTTTGCTTTTTTTTCGCGTTGCGCAGCCTGCTCCTTGGCGCAAAACTGCAAAGCTACAAATGAGCGAAAAGAGAGCGATCAGAAACAACGACCGCTGCGCGTTGTTCTCTGTTGCTCGCCTTCTAGGGTTCCCACATTCGGCCCTCCTGACACGTCCTTCGACCCGATGGAATCCCACATCTTCATATACTCTGAAACTGTTGTCGTCTTACACGGTCCTTCTGCACTGCCTAGTTTCTAACCTTCATATCTACCATGATTCTTAACGTCCACCACCTTATATGGCCCCAAAAATTTTCCCTTTAATTTTAATCCCGTACCATACTGAGTGCGCTTTATAGCTACTAAATTGTTTATTTTGTACTGAACATCCTTTTTCCTTTTTAGAACAAATTGCCTTCTATTTTCATCTTGCAACTTTTGGATATTTTCCCGCGCCTGCTCACGCGTTGCCCTTCGTTCGTCTTCCAACTCATCGATCAAACTTTCTTTCACTAGTTTATTAAACTCTAGATCGTCTGGTATACGCATTTCCAGACCTGTTAGAATATTGAAAGGGGATACTTTTGCGCTCCTTGGTGCAGTCCGGTTGATCACTTGTTGAACTCTTCCCAAATGTTTATGCCAACTGCCAGAACTATCATAGCTTAACTTAGAAAGCATTGGCACGACTATTTTATGCATTCGCTCTACCTGACCATTTCCTCGCGGGACTCCGGTAGCTATAATCAGATGCGCTATGCTTTGTTTCTTGCAATAGTCTTTAAAAAGATGTGACGTAAGTGCAGTACCTCTATCAGAAACGATTCGCTCTGGATTTCCAAACAGGACAGATTGCCTTTCTAAGCAATTTAAAACTTCATCAACACCAGTGCTGCGGGTGGGGTACAACCACACAAATTTGGAGAAACCATCTACCACCACTAGGATGTGGTTATAACGTTTGCTGGTTAGCTCCATTGGCCCTACGTGATCGGTATGATAAGTACACAATGGTCTGTCTCCCTTATCTATCGGGGTCAGAAATCCTTCCTTTTTTCTAGTTTTAGCATTCATAATAATGCATTCTATGCAACTATCTACAGTTCGGGCCACCTTCTCCTTTAGTTTTGGTATAAAATAGTTTTTCTCCACGAGATCCTGAGTCTTTTTAGCGGAAAAATGACCCTGCTTGTGTGCAATACGAATGATTTCTGTTTCCATTTGACACGGCACAACAATTAACTCCCGATTCGGGTCTTTATACAAGATTTTGTTTTCAATGTAGAAATCTTCATACCCCTTTTCCTCAACAATTTGGCGAATTATCTTTGTCCATTCATCCCCCAACTGTGCTTCTCTCAAACGATGTACTAAGCTATCGGTCAACACATAGCAGAAAACACGGCTCAAGGCGTCAACATGACGCATTTTGGAACCCGAACGATGCTCAATTTCATAGTCGAAGTCTTGCAAGTACATTGCCCATCTGGCTACACGCAAAGGCACTTCTTTTTTCCTCATCGTCATTGTAAACGCATTGCAACCGGTTATGATTTTAAACTTTATGCCTAATACGTACACACGCCATTTTATTAGAGCAGACATGACGGCAAGGACTTCTAATTCGTATGAATCGTACTTTTCTTCAGCTGCATTTGTCTTACGGCTCATATACTGAACAGGATGAAACAAACAGTCTTCTGGGTCTTTCTGCAACAATACTCCACCAAAACCAAACTTGCTAGCATCCGTGTGAATTTCCGTTTGTAACTTAGGACTATACAATTTTAATACAGGTCCACTGGTCAAAGCTGCTTTCAATTGCTTGATGCAATGCGTAGACCATTCTTTCCTGCAACTTGCAACACTCTTTTAAGCTTCACCAGGCCCTCTTCGACATTGCTGCTCGGAATTATGGCGTCGTCCATATAAACGACCGCATCATTATTTTGGATTAATTCTCGCATAACTGCCATTATAAATCTAAGAACACTGCTGGAGAGTTTGAAATTCCGAAAGGCACGTATAAAAATTCATACTGCCCATTTTGAGTCACAAATGAAGTATATTTTTGCGAGCCTGTTTCAACTGGTACATGGAAAAATCCATTTGTCAAATCTAGTGTAGTGAAAATTGACGCACCTTCCAGCTTCTCAATTACAGTATCCATTTGAGGCATAGGAAAATTATCTCGAATCACCTTTGCGTTTAGCTTACGGTAGTCGCAGCACAAACGCTTTTTGCCATTCTTTTTGGCCACTAAAACAACTGGTGAGGCGTACTCTGACAGACTGGGCTTGATAATTTTCTCCGCTAGCCATTTTTTCACTTGCTCATCAACAATTTTCTGATCGCACACGGCTATACGTCTCGGATGCTGAAATACTGGCAGCTCGTCTGTTAAAAGAATCTTCATCTCAATTGGAGAGCTTGGATTTCTGATTGGTTTGTACGAATGTACTAGTTGCTTAACCTCTTTTTGTTGCAACTTACTCAAATGGGAAAAATCTAATTCGATCGTAACCGCCTCTTGGTCCACAGCTAACATGCACATACTTTCAAACTCATGAAACAGTTCAAAACAATAACTATTGTCAGCGCTGATCATTTTATTTTCTACATCAACTTTCGGTTTTAATAAAGTCCCCTTTTTAGTCACTTGCAAGTCAACATAATCCAAAATGGTTCTGCCAAGAATTGCTTCGAAACTTATATCCTCATCTGGTTCGACGTGAAATTTGAATGTAATCAATCTTGACGGGTATTATAAAGCTTCTAAACGTCAGAATTTGGCTGTCAGCTATACCCGTTAGAGTCTTAGAACATCCTGTTAACTGTCTGATTCCTAACTTCCGATAGACACACCTACGCATAAGACACAGGTCCGCTCCAGTATTCACTAAACCTTTGCAAATCACTGCGCCAGAAGAAGTGAATGTGCTTAATGACTTTAACGTCCACTTTTCGTCTCGGACAACATTCGTCGATTTTTCTTGTTTATATTGGCTCTCACCATTACACTGCACGGCACGGTGTCCTGGCTTACCACATTTAAAACAAGAAAAAGTATTTTTGGGACAGTCCTTTATTACATGTGAGTCGGCGCCACATTTAAAACATTTACGGCTTTTGTTTGCTTGAAAGTATTGACCCACGGTAGGTTCTCTTTTTGCAATTGTCGATCCAGGTTTACTGGGCGGTGGGCAAGAACCACGAACTTTCTGATAGGTTTCTATCTGAGCTTTCAACTGTTTGATTGTTCTTGCTTGATACAATAGCGACTTGTTAGTTTTAGAATCCGGTATGCCTTCTATAAAATAGTCAATCAAACTCTCATCCTCGAGATCGATAGATTTTGCTATTTCCATCAACGCATATAAAAATTCTAACAATGTCTCGCCCTTTTTCTGCTGTCGCTTTCCCAAACGTCTATGAACTTCTGCTGATGACAACCTTACCTTAAATTCATTTTTCAATGCGTTCTTTAGCGCTTCCCAGTTATTAATACCCCGCTGACTACGAATAAATGATTTAGCGGCACCCTCAAGCAACTGTTTGACATAGATAAATAACTGTAAGTCGCTCCACTGTACTGTTATAGCGCATTCTTCTAGCTCACTCACCCACTGTTCAATATCTCTCGAACTCTACCCATCAAATTTGTACACGCTACCCTTAACATCTTTTAGCGTAAACCACGACCTAGCTCTTTCAGGACTCTGCATCAAAGGTGCTGTATTAACCGACGTATCATCACCTGAACCCTCTTCTTCTATTTCCATGCCATAATGTTCATATAGTCTTGCTTGCAGTTCAGCTTTGCGTCCTGCAGTACTCAATTGCAAATCTGTTAATTTTTCGCGTAATTGATCGACACGAAGACTTAGAATCTCGTTTCTCTCCATTTTACAAAATGGTCACTCGGTTACTTAGATTTTAGGTTTTCAAATTATTCTTATTTACTATTTTCAGATTTGATATTCTTACATGTAAATTTTTAGCACAACAGCTTCAGTTTGTCCTATGTTAATTAGTAATAACAGCGGCTGCTCTCTTTTGTAGCTTAAGTTTAACAGCCTCGACGGACACTCTCTTTTGTATCTTGAGTTTAACAGCGCTAAGGGCCGTTTATTTTTGAATTTGTTCTCAGCTGTTATCAAAATGTTAAAGCTATGTTAATGAATAATGTCGATGAACATAAAACAATTATGCCAACAAATAATTTTAATTTTCTTCCGTGTTTCGTGTCACCGTCCGTGACTAAATTTCTTAGTTAATAATGTACGATCTGTCTTCGCAAGATACACCACTTGCTGAGGTCAGCACAAATAGTAAAATTTTAGTTTGCAGCGATGCTGCAGCTCACCACACGATTTGAACGTTTCTCAACACTCCCACGAAGGACTCGGTCGCTACGTACTGGCTCATCTGCCTGCGTAACTGTTAATACCAACTCTGCTCCAGCCTTCTATTACGCTCGACCACCTTGCCAGCGTACCAAGAAATTGCTGCTGTTTATTTTACGCCTTAGCCAACTTGCCTGCGTTCCTCATGGATGCCAGCTGCTTTGATCGTTTTTGGTTTCCCTTACGCACCGGTTCATCTGCCTGCGTAACAGCAAAACGCCAACTCTTCTCCAGCCTTATATTACGCTCGACCACCTTGCCAGCGTACCAAGAAATTGCTTCTGTCTATTTCACGCCTTGGCCAACTTGCCTGCGTTCCTCATAGATGCCAGCTGCTTTGATCGTTTTTGGTTTCCCTTACGCACCGGCTCATCTGCCTGCGTAACAGCAAAACGCCAACTCTTCTCCAGCCTTCTATTACTTTTCTCTTCTCTCTTCTCGTTCTTTCTGTCTGCTTCACTTTTGGCGATGCATACACACAAAGCCCGGATTTCACCAGAAATTTATTTTTTGGAATAACGTTTCACTGAGCGTCTGTTGCTATCTCGCTCACACTTTACTTTGCACTTCTCTCTTCTCGTTCTTTCTGTCTGCTTCACTTTTGGCGATGCATACACACAAAGTCCGGATTTCACCAGAAATGTATTTTTTGGAATAACGTTTTACTGAGCATCTGTTGCTATCTCACTCACACTTTACTTTGCACTCTGTTTCTCCAACTTTACACGTCTTTTATATCGACCTTTACGATGATGTTTTTCCTTTTAAATTCACTCACTTTGTCTCATTGTTTTAATTGTAACTTGGATACATCCCGGACGAGCCCCCAATTTGTAGTTTATTTATTACTATAGAATTACAAAGTTTCTTATTATAATTTGTTTCAAAGTGGTTAACTTTTACAAATATGTTTAACATTATAAGATGATTAATATTATTTTTAAGTTATTATGGGATGATTTTAGTTATAATTAAAACTTTAACTCTTCGACGGACGACGAGTTCTTCAGTCAACTCCCAAATGCAAAGTGTGTGCTTTTTTTTCGCGTTGCGCAGCCTGCTCTTTGACGCAAAACTGCAAAGCTACAAATGAGCAAAGAGAGAGCGATCAGAAACAACCGCTGCGCGTTGTTCTCTGTTGCTCGCCTTCTAGGGTTCCCACATACATACGGACGGACGGACGGACAGACAGACGGACATGGCTAGATCGACGCGACCACGAAGAGCTAAATTGAGCAAAAGCAAGAAGTTCGCGCCCCGAACCCAACGCCCCGCGACCATCGTAAGCCACTAAAGGCGAAACGCCATAGAGGGTTACAAATGGACGTGGATACTCCATGTGGAAGGCAGCGTCGACTGCCCCCCGTATACACGTGCACACTCTCACCATTACACTGCACGGCACGGTGTCCTGGCTTACCACATTTAAAACAAGAAAAAGTATTTTTGGGACAGTCCTTTATTACATGTGAGTCGGCGCCACATTTAAAACATTTACGGCTTTTGTTTGCTTGAAAGTATTGACCCACGGTAGGTTCTCTTTTTGCAATTGTCGATCCAGGTTTACTGGGCGGTGGGCAAGAACCACGAACTTTCTGATAGGTTTCTATCTGAGCTTTCAACTGTTTGATTGTTCTTGCTTGATACAATAGCGACTTGTTAGTTTTAGAATCCGGTATGCCTTCTATAAAATAGTCAATCAAACTCTCATCCTCGAGATCGATACGCCATAGAGGGTTACAAATGGACGTGGACACTCCATGTGGAAGGCAGCGTCGTCTGCCCCCCGTATACACGTGCACACTACAACTGCAATTTAAAGCTAGTGCTACCTAGTAATATATGTTGTAGATCACTATCGTCGTTTTGTGACTCTTTTATTTTTCCCAGCGTAAAAGCATTGGGCATTGAGATGGC
Source organism: Drosophila novamexicana (assembly GCF_003285875.2). Taxonomy (NCBI): domain Eukaryota; kingdom Metazoa; phylum Arthropoda; class Insecta; order Diptera; family Drosophilidae; genus Drosophila; species Drosophila novamexicana. Next base: position 136,355 of record NW_020824904.1, read on the forward strand.
ATTTAGGCGGGACAATGCATCGGCCACTGTGTTATTAGTACTCGCTACATATACTATGTTTATGGAATACTTCGAAATGAAATCCAGGTGACGTAGCTGGCGAGGTAATGCTTTTTCAGGCTTCTGAAAGAAAGCATATATAAGAGGCTTGTGATCTGTTATCACAATAAACGCGCCTCCAGGATGTGCTTGAAAAAACGTATGGCCTCATAGGTGGCCGATAGCTCTCTATCATACGTACTGTGGTTTTTTTTAAGTTTGCGGCTGCCATTCGTCTTGAACTTGCTGTTCCAACGCTATACCTATTGCCGTGCCAGATGCATTCCACATCAAGCTATGCGGGGCATTAGAAGCCGAATGTGCTATCATAGCAGCCAGAGCCACAGACCGTTTGCACGATTCGAATGTATTTATTGTCTGCTCAGTCCAATCGATTTTGCTTTAGTCGTTCTTTATCAAGCCTCGACCAATTTCGATAAGTGGTGCTTGAATGGCAGATGCATGATGGTACAACGACGATAATAATTAACAATGCTAAGGAATATATTGGAGTTGACGATGGCGTTGACTCGATCTTCTAGTGCCGCATTTAATTTTTGTCGATGGTGTAGCTCAGAAATTTTACTTGAGACTTCGCTTTATATCAATGCTCAAACCATTCTTTTGAAGTATGGAAAGTACGGTTTGCAAATGTGCCTCTTGCTCGTCTGGGGTAGTGAACATAATCAAAATGTCGTCGTTATAGTATAGACGTTATAGTTATAGACGTGCTAAATATGCTGTACATAAGCCGTTGAAATGTTTGGGTAGCATTTTTAAAACCGAACGGCATATAAAGAAATTCAATGAGTCCGAATGGTGTGCATACGGCTGCTTTTTTTATGTCCTCGTTGGCCATTAGAATTTGGTACTAGGCATGTACCAAATCAAGCGTCGTGAATATCCTTTTGCCATGCAACTTTTCAGCAAAACCCTGTACATGTGCTACTGGATAGCAGTCGGGCATCGTTATGGAGTTTTACTTGCGATAGTCTCCACAAGGTCGCCAACTACCATCTCGCTTGGATACCATATACAATGGACTGGCCCAACAACTCTTTTATGGGCGACAGATACCTTGGTCGAGTCAAAAATTTACTTCTGCTTCAGCAGTCGTTAGTTTCTCACCGGAAAGGCTTCGTGGTCGATCAGCAACGGGCTGCCCATTAATTTCAATGTGATGTATGACGCAATGCGTCACACTCGTCGTGCAGTTCTTTGCGGGAACTGACGTAACACTGACAAACTGCTTCAATAGGCCGCGAAAGTCATTGTCGCCTTTTAGCGGTAAAACAAACGTCGTCAAAGTATATATCACTGTGCCAAGAGCGTTTAGATCGATTAGCAAATTATAATTGGAGAGCAGATCAGTTCCAATAATTTGTGAAAGGCCACCTCAGTGGTGGCTTTAAAACGGACTGTTGAACGTGGTAACACGGATACCACTGAGCCAGAGTCGACAAGGAAATGTGTCCTCTTTGCGGTCGAAAATATGTAGGCGAAGCTCAACTGGAAGCCTCGCAATGGTTATGCAAGGATGCGCTCGCGGTGTTGCTGGTTGTCATACAGCTGCCGCCAACCAGCGGTGTCGGCAGCTTCTTTTGTTTAAAGAAGAATGCAGCCGGGACGGCATTTACGCTCAGCTGTACCAAACTCTTGGTGGAACCAGCATATATTTCGTTGCTGAGCTCCATTGTCTGTTGAATTTTTTGCTCCTTGAGAAAAGTGCGAGCGTGTATTGGACCTTGAGCGATAACTTTTTGACGTTTGATTTCAAGCTGGAGCATATTCACAGAGTCTCTTAGCATTTGTGCAGTCGAATTGATGTCTGCTGGCTTTGGCATCGTGAAACAGCTTCCACACTAGTTTTAGATGGAATTCGCTGTTGCTGTGTGGACATTTCGCACATAGCATTAGCGTTGGTTGCATCTAACATTTTGTCAGCAATTTTGAAGAGACTGTTGAAATCATTCTGCTGATTGACAGTAGTGACCGTATCGTTGGGGCATTTAACACGTAAATAGTGGGCGTATGCTGAATTCGTTTCCAGCGTCTGGAGCAAGACGCTTCATACGATCGTTTAGATGACTTAAGGCCAGCAGTCTCTACTCCTTGAATCAGGCGTAGAAATATGATCTTCGACTTCTTGCACCACGTCGTCTTCCAGTTGGACTGTATTCAAATCAAATTTAAAAGCGTCGGCTGACACATTGTTGAGTCAGAACGAGCATTCCAATTGGGCGAACCATAGTTCCGGGTTTGATTTGTTGAATTTCGGCACGTGCACACGCAGATTCGAGTGAGAACTGCATTTCTAAGAAAGCACAAATTTGGTGCATGTTGTTCTTCATGGCATCCAGTTGAATCTTTATCTCAGGTGTCATAATGTTGTCAATGGATTAAAAAAATTGTTCTTCGTCGTCGATTTCGCTTGGTTTCCGCTGTACAGAACCCAAATTGTATTACGACGTTTGTAGCGTCACTTTTTGCGCCTATTTGTTGTGAAATTCACACGGGAGAGTGCGGTTTGCTTTTGCGATGTTGCTGCAAGGTACGACGACTGCAGACGACTCTTACGATCACGTCCGGGTCACCTTTTGTTACTTTTGTTACCCTAAGTAACTAGTTTATTATTTTACAAATCAGTTTATTTTCGTCCTCGTCGTGCTCTCGAGTCGTAATGATAGCCATCGTTATCGGTATCGATAAATCTAAGCTCAACTCGGTGTTCCCACAACAATAATCGTTTTTGTTATGGAGAATTTTATATATATACTTATATATTTACCCTGAACCCATTAAAAATGGGTACAAGGGTATATTGTATTTGTGCAAAATCCAAATGTATGTAACGGGCAGAAGGAAGCATCTCCGACCCCATAAAGTATATATATTCTTGATCAGCACCAATAGCCGCGTCTATCTAGCCATGTCCGTCTGTCTGTCCGTCCGTCCGTCCGTCCGTATGTATGAACGCAAGGATCTCAGAACCTATAAGAGCTAGAGACTTGAAATTTTAGATGTAGGTGCTCCTAGTTCCCGCGCAGATCGAGTTTGTTTCCGATAATTGATATCGATATCCTGTTTTTTGGGCAATTTTGGTAAATAATAAGAGCTAGAGTCACCAAGCTTGAAATATAGCTAAAATAGAATATATATATGCATTTGATGTTGGAAAAAGAGGGTTCAGGGTATCCCCTTGTCGGGAGCTCCCGACTAGAAACTCTTACTTGTTAAATTATACATTAATCAGTTCAAATCATCAATTCATTCCAAGATACATATCTAGGTTTTTATTAGCAAACTTTTTAATCCATTGCCAAACACATTGACTTCACGAATTTATCAACCACATTGCACGTCCATAACCCAATACTTAGCTTTACGAATTCATCAACCACATTGCTCGTCCATCGCCCAACACATGGCTTCACGAATTCATCAATCACATTGCTCGTCCATCGCCCAATACTTGGCCTTACGAACACTCTTCTGTATCAACAGACTTTGTTCTTTATAATTTACATCAAGCTCTTCTGGAATTTGCACATCCGGTAACTTTCGTGTGGTTACTTGTAACGTCTATTGTTCTGTGTAGACTTTAAAACGTATCGGTCTCCGTCTAATACCTCGACCACCAAAAAAGGGCGACTGAACTTTGGATCTAATTTCGTTTGCTGTCTCTCACTGTTTTTAAGCAACACATAGTCACCCACACAGAACCTAATTACCTTAGCCATATTTTTATCAAATTTTGTCTCTCATATCTAGCGACCTCTTCCATGTTCTTAGCGGCCAACTCCCTTAATTTAATCTTGTCAATTTCAGTTTCACTTAGTGCTACTATTAGCTGTCCAGTTAAGGGCTAACTGTACATCCCCCAGTGCATCTTGCCACGGTCTAGCACTTGTCGTAACAGCCGTCAACAGATTCTTTAGTGTACTCATAACCCTTTCAACTTGACCGTTGGCTAGACTTGCACCTGTTCCAATTAGATGTAACTGTATCTTTTGGTTAGAACAAAATTGTACAAACTTTGCGCCTGTGAAGCTGCGCCCATGATCGGCAAACGTGTTGGCACGCCAAAAATGGCACTCGAAGATTTCATTGCGTTTATACAAGTATTAGCATCCAAAGAAAAGGTGTGAAACAGATAAACGTATTTAGTAAAAGCGTCGATTTGTACAATGATATATTCTTTACAATCACTTTTTCTGCTCAATTTTACCGATATATCTATGTGAACGGTATGCCAAGGAATGCTAATTTTTGGAATTGTGTGTAATTCAATTTGATGATTTCCTGACGTACCCTTAGAAACTCTGCATGTAATGCAGTTTTCCACAAATCTTCGAAAATATTTTTTCATACCAGAAAACCACTATTGATCCTACACCTTGTCTAGCGTTTTCTCCCAACCTAGATGCATGATTAACTCATGTACTTGCTTTATAACTGACCAGCGGAATGCACGAGGAACTACCGGTAAACAACGATTTCTTGAATTCCTCTGAATCTTTCTATACAAAACATTTGATCTAATTTCATAAGTGGCAACTAATGCCAATGGTAAATCGTCATTCTTCAACTTAGTAAAGATTTCTGATATTTCTGGATCCTTTTGTTCTTCCACCAGTATCCAGTTTTCCGATATTTCTGTTAGGTCAATTCGCTTCTCTTCTATTTTACTTGGTACTGATTTATTCTTTTGACACACCGGGTTCCTAGATAGAAAGTCAACGTGTGCCATGCGATTAACTTCTCTGTATTCAATTTCGAATTTGTAAAAACTCCCACCGACGAAAAACCTTAGGTGACAATTCGACTTTATTTCGAGAAGATTTGATTGAATTACAGTCAGTAAAAATCACAAATTTTCTCCCATTCAGATAGTGACGAAAATGTTTTACAGCATACACGACAGCCAGCGTTTCCAATTCATAGGATGTGTACCTGGACTCGCAGGAGCTAGTGGCTTTACTATAGTATTCAACCACATGTGGCTTAGAGTTTATGCGGTGCAAAAGGATAGCACCATACCCGATAGAGCTGGCGTCGGTATGCAGTTCTATCGGAAACTGGGGATCAAAAATAATCAAAACAGGCTTGTTTGTTAATACACTGATGATTTTACTGATAAAAATATGACGCTAACCCAATGAACTGTCTTAGAGTAGCAACTGACTTCGGTGGAGGCAACGCCACTAGTGATATAATTTTGCTCAAATTTGGACGTATCTCCTCCGCTTTTATCTCATAGCCAAGGTAGCGAACTGTTGAACTCAAGAAAAAGCACTTCGGAATATTAAATGGGAATCCTGCCTTCACTAGAACGTCTAATACAAGTTGCAAACGCTTATACGCTTCTTCCTTCGTTTCTGAAATAATTATTATATCATCCATATAAACGATTACAAACGAATGAGCAAGACTGCCAAGTGCTTTTAATATAGCTCTTTGAAACACTAAGGGCGCGTTCTTTAATCCAAAGGGCATCGAAAGAAATTCGTACTGCCCATCAGGAGTAACAAAAGCAGTATATTCAATTGATTCAGGGTGCATTGAAATCTGGTAATACCCGCTAGCCATGTCCATGTAAAATATTTAGCTCCCCTGAGTCTTGTTATTTGATCTGATATCAACGGTAATGTAAACTTTCAGTTACTGTATTTTTATTTAACTCTCTATAATCAAGAGAAAGTCTTGCTGAACCGTTTTTCTTCTTTACTAATAAGCCAGGACTAGCAAATGGTGAACTACTAGGTCTGATAACTTTATACTCGGTTAATTCTTTAACTTTAGCACGTACTAACTCCCTTTCACTTGGACTAATAGTCGAATCAATCAAACGAATAAGCATTTTCCCAGTACTCACATGCGTTTGCGGAGTGCCTTCGATAAAAGATTTTGAGGGTTGCTTTAGTAATGATATTAAAATTTCTTTTTCATTTCCGACCATTTCAGTTTCAATGTTATCAAAATTAGTAGGTTGAACGGTTTCACAAGCGTTCACAACTTTAGTTTGAACAATCTTAAAGTTATCGTAAGAAATTCCACTAAAAACCCTTGAGCCAATATTTTACTGCCAATTACAATATTATTTTTCATACATTCGTCTGGTACTATATGAAACAAAACAACCAAAGAATTACCATCAATCATGATGTTTGATTCAACTTGTACAGGACTGTAAGTATTGGCATTACCTATTTCCTTTAACGAAATAACGCTATGAATCCTGTTACCAACTAACTTATTAGAAACGCTTTCTTTAATTAATGAGCACTCAGCTCCCGAATCAAATGTAATTAGAAATCTCTCACCATTGACCAGCATACTCGATTGAGGCTCCACTCTTTTTTCCGATCTTACTCCCAATCCGGTATTCTGCACTTTGTTTTGAAATTAGGGGCAGTAAGTCCCGCGTCATGACATCTCTAGCAAGATACATTTGCCCTTCCATGACGAGGCTGCCTTGACCGCCACTCCTTTCCAGTTGCCGAAACCTAGAATCCCATTCCAGATCTGCAATCTTGCTTTTTATGACCTGGTTTTCCACACTGATAACATTTAAGCTCCATAGTTTTTCCCAGTTTGATGTAATATGAGGCTCTTTCAGTGCTGAGAATACTTGCAGCTCCGCTTGCAGTTCACGTCGATTGTTTACATGCGTTATGTGTATCATTCGTTGCAAACGCCGGTCGAAATTATCCATGTGCCCAAGAACCAGCGCGATGGAAATTTGTTCAGAATTAAAATTACGCAATTTTGTGCACAGTGACGTCACGCTGCGACTCGCAAAAACAGGCAAGCTTGCACCGTTGCTTGGACGACTATTAGGAAGATTCCAAATAACGTCGGCTGGCATCTCCGATGTCCCGTATGGCTGCTCAAACAATTGCCTGATCTGTTGCCAAGTTATTCCTGGGTAGCATATTTGTGATAACCACTGATATAAGAGCGCTGTCACTTAACGGTTTTGCTCGTAAAATTATGTCGACCGTAGCGCACCACTGCGTGGCATCCACCCCAGCAATGTCCGGATTATATTTCGGCAAGCAAATTTCGGTAGTCTGTTGTAACTCGCTCGCCGGCATCAGTAGCCTCTTAACCAGTTCCACAAAATTCCGGGTTTGCTGCTCTAACAACGCGAAGACATTGAAGAAGTTTGGTTATGGCCGAATCCCACTTCTGATGTCGGAGAATTAAAGTCATCTCCCTGCAGGTCGTCATTGTTGGTGGCTTAATCTTTCGGATTCTGGTGTTCCGTACTCAGTTCTGGCGTATGCAGTGAGTCTTTGTTGCCTTTGTTGCTCATTATTGTCTCTTAAAAACACACACGTGACCACCTCACGCCACGCCGGAAAAACAGAACAGCCACAAGAGAGGAACCAGATCTGGCAACGCAAACGTAGCCACCCACAGCCTCAGTTCGCAAACTGAGTCCCCATTCTACCCGAACTAGTATCTACCAACACAACCCATGGTCACACCTTAAAGTATCATGCCTATTGAGATGCTACAGTACTTCCTCTCCGACATATTCATATATATTTTATGTATTCAAATTAACAACAAATATTGTTCTTTTACTGCTGTCACTACAAAATAGCTGTAGACAATGTGGTTTTGTGTTTCCAATTTGTGTTTGTCACCTCGGTATCCAAGTAGTGGCACCAAGTATTTTGAAAAAGAGCTTTAGATCCAAAAACCTCTGAATATATAGATTTATTATTCAATCACTGAGTATAATTATGGATGGACTTTCAAGTAAATCAATTAAATGTCAATTTACACAAAACGTCATTTTATCATTCCAAAATTAATATCTTTATAAAAGCATAGTGAAGAATGTAAGTTAAAACGCGCAATGTTGACGCAATGTCGACCATTGCGACCCCGATTGTAGTTTTGTCGCTCAGCATAAAGCTAACAATGCAAATCCGACACCAACGCATTGATAAGCTACGCCGACGGCGCTGACTCTGCCAACAAACTGTCGCTACAGATTTGTCGCCGCTGCCTCTGCCAACGAATCCACAGCTAGCTAGGGTCACTTTAAGTTCTCAAATGTTTAGCCTAAGATTTGTTCCTGAATAAAACACACGTACTCAAATTTAATTGGCACCAGAGAAAGGACCAACGAGAGGAAATCCGATTAAGTTCGATTAGTGCAAATTAATTTCTGTGCGACTCCGTTGGTGGGACTCGTTCTAATTAAGGAAACCAAATACTGCGCTCGGTCGGTGAATTAAATTTTACTGATCCTTCGGTGGACTACAAGTCTTGTCAGGCAAGCCCGAAGGACGCCTTTTATTTGTGTGGGCCACCAGGAAGGGTAGCCACATCAGATCCAGTTATGTAAGATAATTTAATGAAAATAAAATACGAAAAAAAACGCAGAATTAAGAGAAACCAAAGTATACTTAAATTAAGTGAAACCGAAATAAAGTGATTGAAGGAAACCATTTAAAAAAGAAAAGTTGTTAAAAAAAATTATATAAAGAAAAATTATATTAAATGATAAAAACCCAAATCACTGCACGGCAACTTAATAGAGCGCATTTAAGTTCGTGCAGTAGAAATAAACAAAATCTTGGGAATACTAAACAGGACTCTTCAAGGTAAAAGGGCAAAACCAGCCATTGGTTTTCACAAAATAAATTTTGCAAATTAAATTTAAAACAAAAAAAAACCTTAATTCTCACATTAGTTGTTTGGAGCTGTGTAGGGAATCAGAACAACTTATGACATAAATATACAGAGATAAGGCATTAGATACATTTATTAGAGGTCTCCTTGGAGAATCATCACGCCGACTAGGTATAAAAGAACCGATTTGCCCTCTTTATTACACTTGTGTTTGAATTTAAAGAATCAAGCATACCGATAAAACCACGCATCGATTCAGCATAGCAGCCCATCTTTAGAAATCATCAAATTCAGAAACCTTTAATGGTACCACGTCAGATACCCAACAATGTGAATTTACAGCAAAGACCAGTACTTCCAGCCAGACCAACCTTCCAACAAGTTCTTTACTCTGCTGCCAGAGCAACCGGTAATACATTCGGTCGAATGCAGCAAATGCAACATATGCAATTTGACGTAGGCAATGATTTGGCAAGAAGACAAAGAAATTTAACAGAAAAACACGGAAGAGCAGACAGAGACAAAAGAAGAGAAATCACCAATGGTTAGCTACGAACAGACAATTGTACTTCAGGAAGAACAAACAGACTACGGCGATACCCTAATAGAATACCGTGAACTCATTGACAACAACGACCATCAATACGACTACATTTTTTCGAATAACCCTCATTGCCATATTTCGAGTGCAATAATAGATACAGGTTTCAATAGAAATTACATTCAATCAAAATTAGTGCCGAACCCTTTGTTAAATCAGAATCCATTCGACGCTGTCTCAGTAGGAGGCAACGTACAAATTACCCATTACAAAATGGCCAACTTGGTTAATGACTCAAATTCACTTGTAACATTTTTCTTGCCACCAACAAAAACTTTTGACGCAATATTAGGGAACGACAGTCTCAAAGAATTAGGTGCAGTCATTAACACAAAAAATAAGAAATTATTTATACAGAATGGTAATAGATTACAGAAAACTAAACAGCGTAAAAATAGCGGAAAAATATCCAATTCCGTACTTGCTCAATGAGAAAATAACAAACTATTTTCCGTGTTGGACCTAAAGAGAGGGTTCCATCAGATTTTGTTAAAATATATTGAGAAAACAGCTTTTTCTATCAATAATGGAATATACGAATTTACCAGACTGCCCTTTGGGTTAAAGAACGCCCCCTCCATATTCCAGCGCTCGCTTTCTGATATACTCAAAGAACAGGTAGGTAAACTTTGTTATATTTACATTGACGATTTAAAAGTCTTTAGCGACGAAGAAGAATCTCATTGTAGAAACCTTGAAGTAATATTTAAAACATTAAATGCAGCTAATATTATATGCCAATTAAGTAAGTGTAGAATTTTTGGGAACCGTCATTTCAGACAAAGGTATAGACACAAGCCCAGTCAAAGTAAAGGCTATCACTAGTATCCCATGTCCAAGGAAGGTACTACGATCCTTTCTCGGGTTATCGGGATATTATAGGAGATTCATAATGGGCTATGCGGCAATAGCCAAGCCTCTCACGGCATTACTTAGGGAAGAAGATGGACGAATATGATAAGGAGCTTCTTCTAGAAAAGCTATTAAACTAGACGATCAAGCTATTAAAGCGTTTAAACAACTTAAAAAGGCACTCATATCCGACGATGTCATTTTACACTTTCCCGACTTTAGTAAAGAATTTACTACGCAAAAGGAGCAGTGCTCAGCCAATCAGAAAGACCAAAAGCATTTATATCTAGAACTGTATCTAAAACCGAAGAGGGCTACGAAACTGCGAAAAAGGAAATGTTAGCCATACGCTGGGAAGTAAATTCTTTTGAGGGATACCTATACGGTGGATCCAAGGGTAAGATTTACACTGACCACGAACCACTTATGCACGAGTGTGATTGGAAAGTCGGTAGGTATCGCGAAGCAGATTCGGTTTCGCTCGCCATGGAACACTTTTTATACCCTGAGCCCATTAAAAATGGGTATAAGGGTATATTGTATTTGTGCAAAATCCAAATGTATGTAACAGGCAGAAGGAAGCATCTCCGACCCCATAAAGTATATATATTCTTGATCAACATCAATAGCCGAGTCGATCTAGCCATGTCCGTCTGTCTGTCCGTCCGTCCTTCCGTCCGTATGTATGAACGCAAGGATCTCAGAACCTATAAGAGCTAGAGACTTGAAATTTTAGATGTAGATGCTCCTAGTTCCCGTGCAGATCGAGTTTGTTTCCGATAATCGATAACTTACTCCGTTTCCAAGCAATCGATAAAAATCGATATCCTGTTTTTTGGGCAATTTTTGTAAATAATAAAAATAGAATATATATATGCCTTTGATGTTGGAAGAAGAGGGTTCAGGGTATCCCCTAGTCGGGAGCTACCGACTAGAACCTCTTACTTGTTTTATCATAAGTATTTAATTGTTGGTGTGGCTGTTGGTTAGAGGCATAGCAAGTGGAGCGGTCTGTCGCGAGTTCGAGCCCTGCCAAGGGAACTTTTTTTTATTAATTTATTTGGTGTTGGAATAAGAGGGTTCAGGGTATCCCCTAGCGGGAGCTCCCGACTAGAACCTCTTACTTGTTTTCGTTGCGCTTGTGTACTCTGTTCGTGCTTTTGCTTGAGCAATACACACTGTTCTGTCTAACAGAAACATCTTAACAGAACACATTCGTCCGATCGCACAGAAAATAAGTGTCTGTCGAAGAGCAAAACGAAAAAAGTGGTAGCGAAAAGTGTCTCCTTTGCCGTTATTGATTCTGTCGGAAATAAACCCTTTTGTTGCAGACAACCAGAAAGTGAGGACCGAAATTTGCGAACTCTGGCTAACCGCAACGCAGCATAGTGCCAATGGCTTTGGCCACAATCTAATACCCAGCATTGAGGTTCCCATTAAAGTTTTTAAAAATCAAATTTTCATTCCCCACCTTCCATAGACACACCATATCGCAACATAACTTTACGGACAATGATTTAATACAAATTTTAAGAAAATACAAACGAAAATATAATTGGTCAAATTCAAAGACTATATCCGCAACATTTCGGATCTTTTAATGTTAGGTTCACTTAGACAAAGGTAGAGGATGTAATAAAAGAAACAGATCAGGAAGAACTTATCTTACAGACACACAATTGAGCACATAGAAATGCCCAGAAAAACAAATTGCAATTATCCGATAAATATTTCTTCCTCAAAATGAAACAGAGAATAGCAGCCTTAGTGAAATAGTGTCAGGTGTGCAAAGAAGGAAAAAACAACAAGCATCCTCCGAACCCAGAATTCAGGAAAATTCTAATTCCTGAGTTTCCGGGGCATACAATTCATATCGACATATTTTCGACAGAACAGTAATTATTATTAACAGCGATAGATAAATTTTCAAAGCTTGCAAAGCAAAACTCATTAATTCAAAATCAATAGAAGATCTAAGAAAATCTCTGCACGACACTTTATTTTATTTTGGAGTACCAACGTATGTTCTAATAGATAACGAATAATCCTTTAAATCCGCAACCATTACCTTTATGATGAAAGACCAGTTAAGCATCGAAATTTTAAAGCACCCTCTTACAAAAGCTCTGTAAACGGACAAGTTGAACGATTTCAATCTACCCTCGCCGAAATTCAGAGATGTTTTTAAATACAACAAGAACATCACACATTCGAAGAATTATTAGATAGAGCCGTCTATTAGTATAATTATTCAATACACTCAGTCACCCAAAAACGCCCACTAGAGCTATATTTCGGTAGAAATGTAAACACTGACCATGAACAATACGACATAGGCATACGAAATAACATTGAGAAATTAAAACAAAAACAAATGGAAGATCTAAAACCACATAACAACACAAGTAACGAAATCAAACATATCAGGACAAAAAATATTTGTAAAGCTAAATACAAGATAAGGTTCTAAGCTAACCCCACGATTTAAGAAAGAGGCTGTAAAAGAAAATAGGAATACAACCATAGTAACTGAAGCAGGAAGAGTTGTTCATAAGAGTAATATATAACATGTAAGAATACCCTGAACCCTCTTATTCCAACACCAAATAAATTTAAATAAAAGTTCCCTTGGTAGGTTTCGAACTGGCAACTGCATTACTTGCTGTCGATTCTAGTCAACAGCCACACCAGCAAAAAAATACTTTCCCCTGTAGCGCTCGAACTCGCGACAGACCGCACCACTTGCTATGCCTCTACTCAGCAGCCACACCAATAATTAAGTACTTGTGATAAAAAAGGAACTAAAATAGCATAACAGAAAAAAGCCGTAATTACCATGCTGTTAGAATGCGAAGCAGACGCGCATGAATGTGTGTGTGTACATGTATACAGAAATTTTTAAAGCTGCTGCCCCATTCAATTGCGCAGTTGCATATAACTTTGGTTTTTCTTAACCGATCTTTATGAAATTTTCCACAGTATATCTTACTGCACCACAAAATATTTGTGTATTTTCAAAAAGTCAATTTCATTTAAATTGTGGCTTAATTTGATTTATAGCTCTGGGGTGGTAGCGGGGAGGTGGCGATAGGTATAAAATGAGAAAATTGCTTGGAAACGGAGTAAATTCTCGATATCGGAAACAAACTCGATCTCCGCAGGCACAGGAGGACCTTCATCTAAAATTCAAGTCTCTAGCCCTTATAGGTTCTAAGATCCTTGCGTTCATACATACGGACAGACAGACAGACATGGCTAGATCGACTCGGCTATAGATGCTGATCAAGAATACATATACTTTATGGGGTCGAAGATGCTTCCTTCTGCTTGTTGCATACATTTGCATTTTGCACAAATACAATATACTCTTTTTACCCATTTTTATTGGGTTCAGCGTATAAAATCGATTAACTAACAAAATTAACGTAGAATGACCGAGACTTTCTGGGAACATAACCAGAATGTCTATTTAGTTTGAAAAAAAATATATATGTTTATTACAAATAATGATTCCCATTCACTCAAACCAGATGTCTAATGACTTAGTTTGATTCCATTGCACGATTGTTCTGCTCCTTATAAGCTTGCCTCTGGATATTACAAACTTCACTGACGCACACACCATAACTAGGCACAGGGAAATTAAAAACCTCATCATCCAATATTATTCATGTAATAGATTTACAACAAATTAATTAAGAAATAGTTATAAAATGAATTGCTAATTTAGTACAGGGCAAAGAATCGCTGTGCGAGTTCAGCAACGATGACCACATACCTACCAAAGGTAGAAGAAATAGACGACAACACCACTCATCACATAAGGGGCACGTAATTGGTGCACTTTTGGAACGACACGATCTACATAAAAGAGAAAGAGTTCAACAATAAAAATGCGACTGGTCTCTCAGCTTTAAAGCAATCTTTATGAAACTTTGCAGAAGTCCCTCTTTCTGTCGCACGCAGCACATATATCAAAACCAGCTGGATCGGACTACTATATAGCTACAATAGGAACGATCGGTCGAAAATTAAGTTGTTTGTATGATGAAACATTTTGTTTAACAAGATATCTTAAACAAACTCGGCATTTATTAATTTTACTATGCTCCACATAAATATGCAAAATCCTATTAAGATCGGACCACTATATTATATAGCTTCTATAGAATCTGTTCGCAGCAGAACGTCAATTGATTTGGTATTAAACATATAATATCATGTTATGCTGCATTCTCATTGTCACTTTAAAATACTTTGTAAATATTCTTACAACTTACATCACCAATCATCCATTCACTTCACCATCACTAGTCTTCTTAAAAACCTGCAGCTAAAAATACACGCACTGAACTAAAATCGGGTCTTATCTGTTTGAAATAATTAAAAGTAAAAATTAAATTGATAAAAGGCCGAAGTGGGATGCAAAGCAGCATCTCCTCAAACATTGGTAACCCCGACGTAGTTTTTCATTATTTTTCACCCTTTTCTTTCTCTTAATTTCTTTTCTCGTATCGAACGTTGTTGTCTTGGCCGCCGCAGTCAGACACACTCATACGCACTCATATCGGTTTGTGAGCGGCTAAATAATAACAAACCTGATTAGTGCAGTTCAGCGCTAAACACATCCATTCCCGCACTCGAAAAAAAGCCTCAACCAAGTGCACACACACACACTCACACATTGCAGTTCGATGCCTCAGATCTAGCAATACATACATACATACATATACGTGCTCGAAACTAACTGTAATCGGCTCTGCGCTTTGCCCCCGCTTAAATTTCGCTGTTTGTCATGGGCATCCAGTACACTTTCGCGCGCTTTTTGCTAATTTTGGCGGCAAGACTAAGTACAGCGAACACTCTGTACAATGAAACCACCAGCAAGTTCGCTTTCTACGGGCAGAGGTGAAATGGAGCCAAGCGAAATAGACTTCTGCAGAGCTAAGTGCGCATCAGTTAAGCGTCAGCTCGCAGCTATGAACACATATTTGAGCGCTGACGATTTGGAAAGCTTCGATGAAACCGATACAATGGTTCGGTGGACCACATGAAGTCAGCATTTGAGAACTCCCAGTCAGGGCTCGGAAATCTGGACCTGCTGGAGTTAGCATCAGACACCCGTGCGGAATTTACTCAGCTATACTGGGACGTTAAATCGAAGCTCACTCGTCATCCGCATTCTGTAAACAAGGTACGCATGACCTGCCCAAACTTTACTACAATCCGCGGCTACATTGAGGAGACAAATACAATGTCACAATCGCATAGCCGTAAGTCTCGTTTACCGAAGTTGTAGCTACCCAGGTTCAGCGGTGCCTACGAGGATTGGCCCGATTTCTACGGCATGTACAACACAGTCATCGGAAACAACGAAGATCTGCGTAAGATTGAAAAATTGCAACATAGATAGCGCTGCTATCGACACGATAAGGTCATTGGAGCCTACCGACGCTAATTACGACAAGTCCTTGGAATTGCCCATTAAGCGATTTAATAATAAATTATTGTATTTTCAGGGCAAAGTACGGGCTATATTCGGGCTATCAGGAGTCGAGAACAGTTCTGCAGGCAGCTTACGATGGGAATAGGCACTTTCAGTAGATAAATTGCCAACGTGAAAGGATATGTCAGCATATCTGGAAAAGAGATGTTAATGTTGGAAAACTTGGGGAGCGCAACGGCACATACACCTAGCCTGCAGGTGGGCAAAAACTTATCCAAAGCATATCGCAACACACTTATTGTCTCATCTAATCAACAACTTTGCGAATCTAAAGATCATTATCTCGCTAAATGCACTTGATTTTTAAATTTGTCACCCAATCTGCGCCATAAGGAAGCCGAACGTATGCTTCTTTGCTTGAATTGCTTACAAAAGGGCCATAGCTTGCAGCAGTGCTGATCAGGCCTGAAAAAGCAGACATTGTCCACCACTCTTTGCTGCACATGACTCCAAACTTAAGTTTGATCATAGTGCACAAAACACGCAGGCTGCTAGAGATATGCATTTTCATATTCCGTCTACGCTGCCTCAAAACTCATCAGCTCTCATTACGACTGCCTCTGATACATCACACTTGAAGCTGTCCTGGCTATACGCCAGGAGCCGCTCTGAAGCATACATACCCTGCCGCGCATTGCTGGACAACTTTATTACCAGCAGACTCGCCAAAACTCTTCAGCTGTCAACTCATCATTCGAACGTCTCGATATCATGCATTGGCATTGGCAGCTTTAACCTCTAACTTGTCTGCTGATGCTCCTGCTCAGTCGCATAACAGAAAATTCAGCACAGTATTTTCCGCCGTCATAACGCGTACAATAACAGAATATCAGCCTCATTTTGAAATCGACGTTGCCGGTTGGAAAATTCCCCAAAACATCAAACTCGCTGACCCATCGTTCTTTTAGAGCCAGCGGATCGATCTACTACTTGGTGCTAGCCAATTTTTCGAGCTCATTTGTGTTGGTCAGATTCGCATTGATATTAACTTGCCGAGACTCCAGAAGGCGAAACTCGGGTGGATCGTCTCTGGCGGATTTTCACGTAAGACATCTTTAGCTGTTCTTCTTAATGAGACCAACCCATGCCCAGTAGAGGATTCGCTGTCCTGCATCGTCAAAAGCTTTTGGGAGGTCGACAATTGCTGTGGCTCCACACCCATTCCTTTTGATGAAGACGCTCTCTGTGACAAATTATTTGTGCAAGGCTGCGCACGCCTCATCTCAGACCTATATTCCGTGTGCCTGCCTGCGAAAACGATCTTCGATGCCTTGGGTGATTCTTATCATCGCGCTTTAAGACGGTTCAAAGGTCTCGAATGCAAGCTTAGCAGAAATCACCAACTAAAGTATAAAGATTCTGCGTTCATGCAAGAATATATAAGTCTGGGTCGTATGTTGCTTGTTACTAACAATCAAACTAAACCTCAGTTTCATTTGCCACATCACTGGGTGGAGAAGCCGGACAGCAAATCAACGAAACTGCGCATCGTTTTTGACGGATCCGCTAAGTCGACATCAGGCGCATCCCTAAATGATTTGCTACTACTAGCTGGTCCACCCATTCAGCCAAAAATCTTCAACATACTGCTTAGATTTCGTCTTTTCAAGGTTGCAGTCTGCGCTGACATCAAGATGCATCGTTGCGTACGCATAACACCTCCAGACCAGTTCCTGCAATGCATCTTATGGCGCGAAAATCCGCGTGCCCGGAATAAAACATACTCTTCGGATACGGTTACATACGGAACTAAGCCTGCTGCGTTTTTAGCCATCCACACGATGCAACAGCTTACCTACAACGAGGAGCACAATTTCCCACTGGCTGCCAAGATCATCCGCCTGGACTTCTATGTCGATGATTTGATCTCTGGAGGGGATTCCATTGAGGAAGCCAGTAAAATTCGACATCAAGTAAAGCAGTAATTAATTTCACCCATCATCACCAAACTGAAGATTTTTTTTCAAGCACTTTGGGAAGAGAAGGTCAACTGGGACGAAAGCCTTCCGCAGTCATTGCATTCAGTTTGGGTTCAGCTCACTTCGCAACTCTCATTTGTTTGTAGTCTGAAATTTCCACGGTTTGCTATGACACCGGTAGCAAATTATGAAATACATGGCTTGCGACCCAAAATTTTGGAACAAGTCATGGCTCCACTACCAGCAGACCGCGTCAGAAATCGGTCGCCAACAAAATGCTATATCTCCATTTTTGTTTGCTTCTCAACAAAGGCAACGCTCTTAGAGCTAGTAGAAGATCTTTCTACTCCGTCTTTTATTGCTGCGTTGTAACGATTCGTCAGTCTAAGAGGCAAGCCAAATTCCATTTGGTCTGACAATGCGACCAATTTCGTCGGCGCACGAAATGAATTGAAGGAGCTAAGGAAACTTTTCATGAGTGAGCCTAAACGCAGCCTGATCGTCAACGAATGCTTGGCGCTGGGTATCACTTGGCACTTTATTCCGCCAGGATCGCCACATTTTGGTGGCCTACGGGAAGCCACAGTGAAGTCAGCCAAACATCATTTTAACCGTTAAAATGCTGTTCTCTCATTTCATGAACTTCGAACCCTTTTTTGCCAAATATCTACCATAGTAAATTCAAGACCGCTCTGTCCCATTACAGAAAATTCAAGTGACTTGGAGGTACTTACGCCTGGCCACTTTCTCTGTCCAAGTCCAACGCTTCTACTGACGAGCCCGACTTGACGCATCTGAACATCGATCGTCTTAGCTGCTGGCAACGTGTTTGCTACATGCAGCAGACCTTTTGGAAGAAGTGGAGCATCGCTTACCTCTCACTGCTGCAGGAGCGTGGAAAGTGGCGCGCTCCTAAGAGAAATCTTCAACCTGGCGACATCGTGCTGCTCAAGGAGGACAACATTACCTCCCTGAGATGGCCTCTCGGCCGAGTCGACAGACCAATAAAAGGAGATGACGGTGTTGTGCAGGTGGCCATCATTCAAACTGCAAGCGCACTTGTCAAGAAAGCTATCACAAAGATCGCCGTTCTGCCTATCCAGACCACTTCGATGGAAAGCCTGCGACTTCAAACGGGGGGAGCATGTTCGCAGCAGAACGTCAATTGATTTAGTATCAAACACTCGTGTTGTAAATTTTCTTAAAACGTACATCACTAATCAACCATTCACTTTACCATCACTAGTCTTCTTAAAAACCTGCAGCTAAAAATACACGCACTGAACTAAACACGGGTCTTATCTGTGTGGAAAATTAAGTTGTTGTATAAAAAAACATTTTGATTATCAACACATCTTGACCAAACTCGGCATTTATTAGTTTTACTATGCTCCTCATAAATATGCAAATTCCTATTAAGATCGGACCACTATATCATATAGCTGCCATGTGAACGATCGGTCGTAAATTAAGTTGTTGTATGAAAAAAATTTAGTTTATCAAGATATCTTGACCAGACTCGGAATTTATTAGTTTTACTATTTTCCTCTTATATATTGTGAGGCTAATGAGACCAGCCACCCCACAGTTTTCACGGCAAGGAGTCGTCATCCCTTTGGCCAAATTACGGCAAGGAGCCGCTGGCGGGACAACGTATTAATTTTTTTTAGATATAAGTATTAATTATATTAGGTTAAGATCTTAGTGAAATAAGAGGCAAGGAGCCATCAGTAATATAAGCAGTTCGATTAGGAGTAAAGAGGCAAGGAGCCGCGAATATTATAATTGATTTAAATAGTGAGTTTGAATTTAACCGCCGGCCGCCGCTGCAACCGTGCGTTGTCGATCGGTCTTTGAGAGCTCAACTTCAATTCGGCGGCGAAGAGCGAAAGCTTAGAGGCGAAGTTGCGAAAGCTCGCGGCGAAGTTGAGCAGCCGAAGCGAGCGCATTGCTTGCCGGCGAGCGTGCCGACACTTGGGATTGAACATTAAGGGTGAGTAGAAGTGCTGCGCGAGATAAACGAAATCATAGATGGTGTAGTGGAGCGCTAGGGCTCCAGAAAACAGTGCGGCAGGGTTTAGCTTAGGATTTACGATAAGGTCGGAATGAATAATAGTGAATAAAGTGCCAACGTTGTAATTATGTAGAAAGTATTGGATTATTCTCTGTTTCCTGGTAACCCAGCTTACCTTAACATCGGAACTAACCGGTGTTTGACCTAACCTCAAACGAGGGGCATGGGGTACGAGATTGTGGCTCCGGGGTGGGCATTGCCGGTTGATGTTTAGGTAGTGGAGTTGGTGCGAGGCCACGGCCCGATGGTGTAGGTGTGTATAGGTAGATCTGGGTTTGGTAACTTGTAACTCGCTAGACCTGGTAAGACTGAGAATTATACCCCGGCCGGAAGCTTCCTTACAATATGCAAAACCCTATTAAAATCTGATCACTATATCATATAGCTGGCATAGGAACGATCTGTCGAAAATGAAGTTGTATGAAAAATACTTTGTTTATCAAGATACCTTGACCAAACTCGGCCTTTATTAGTTTCACGAGGCTCCTCATATACATGCAAAAGTTTATTTACATCTGACTACTATATCATATATCTGCCATAGGAACAATCAGTCGAAAACTTGGTGTTTGATTAAAAACCTTTTTTGTTTACCAAGATATATTGACCAAACTCGGCACTAACTATTTTCCCTGTAATTCTTAGATACGAAAAGATTCTTAGATATGAAAATGTTGGGTCCGCAACGGTTTTAGATATTCGATCTGCCGAAGATAGCCTTTCTTTCTAGTTTAAAAGTAATGTACATTAATTAATTTTTGAAAGATTCGTGATTTTGGTAACTTCTTTGAAAATTGCAGAATTGATTTGACTTTTGCTTATTATTGTTTTAAATGATAATGATAATATTGTTTTCATTTTTAAAGAATTTAAGTTATTTTTCCAAATTATCGTCAATAAACCAGATGAATATATGAAATGTGCATTCTAAAAATACATAAAAAACATAAATAGGTTAGAAATTAATATTATCTTTATGAACGCAAGGATATCAGAACCTATAAGAGATAGAGACTTGAATTTTAGCTGTAGATCCTCCTAGTGTGCGCAGATCGATAAAAATCGATATTGACATCCCATTTTTTGTGTTTGGGTAAATATTAAGAGCTAAAGTCACTAAATTTGATATGTTGCTTCTAGAATATTATATATACATCAAGTATCTTCTATTTTATATCAATCGCCACCTCCCCACTACCACCTCAGAGCTATAAATCAAGTTAATAACCCAACTTATTTGCTCGCCTATTTAATGCAATTGACTTTTTGAGAATACAGAAATATTCTATGGTATAATAAGATATACTGTAGAATATTTCGTTAAGATCGGTTAAGAAAAAACCAAAGTTATATTTAACTGCTCATTTGTATGGGGCAGCTAGCGAAAACTTCAAGATTTTCAGTATACATTTACATTCATTCATGCGCGTCTGCTTCGACTTCTATCAACAATTGCAATTGCGATTACTCTTTGTGTTGCTATTTTAATTTTTCTCAATGTTACACAATTATTGGTGTGGCTGTTGAGTAGAGGTATAGCAAGTGGTGCGGTCTGTCGCGAGTTCCAGCCCTACTTGCCTTTTTTTTTTTTGGCTGGTGTGGCTGTTGAGTAGAGTCGTTAGCAAGTAAGGTGGTCAGTTGCGTGTTCGAACCCTGCCAAGGGAACTTTTTTTCTTTTTATACCCTTGCAGAGGGTATTATAATTTTGTCATGAAATGTGTAACGCATAGAAGGAGACATCACCGACCCCATAAAGTATATATATTCTTGATCAGCATCAATACCCGAGTCGATCGAGCTAATTTTATTAGAGTCTGATGAAAACCAGATTCTAGATCTACTGTTGAGAAGAGTATTGCTTTGCCTAGGTTGGGCAAGATAACTGAAGGATCAGGCATTGGATACCTATCGGAATCCATCTTCATTAAAACCCTTTTTTCCTACTACCCGTACCGGGGCATTATAAGGACTTCCGCTGGGCCCTACTATGTTTTCGTTTAACATCCTTTTTATTTCCTGACAAGCGAAATTATTAGCTGAATGAGGATAAGGATATTGCTTACTATGAATGGCATTTTCGCTTACTGTTCCTATCTCTCCTCTAATATCTGTTATAAAAGGAATACACGTTTGATTCTGAGAATGCTTGATTTGTATTTGTTGAACGACTTGTTACTCAAGGATATTCAAGTTCATTAATGGAATGATTTATTTTGCACAAAGAAGAACTTGTCTTTTTTACTTTTTTCTTCTTTTGCTTTTCGTCCTTAGGACTATCGTCAACTTTATTTTCTTGGATACGTGGGCTATCAGCGTCACTTAATGGCGATGGTTCTGTATTGGATACATTAAATAGGGAAAATGAGTTACATTTTCTGCTTTGGAAGTCCAAATAAGAGTCTTCGCTAGAAATTTTTAAATTGCCAACCGTTTCCTGGACATTTTTTACAAAATTAATATTTTCCGTTTTGTCATTATGGATCAGAGTTCCATTTCATAAGTCGATTACTGCTTTAATCAACTTCAGTAGATTATAGTCGACTAATAGATCTGCGTGTAGATTGAACATGTTAAAAATGGGTATAAGGGTATATTGTATTTGTGTAAAATCCAAATGTATGTAACAGGCAGAAAGAAGCTTCGCCGACCCCATAAAGTATATATATTATTGATCAGCATCAATAACCGAGTCGATCTATCTATGTCCGTCTGTCTGTCCGTCCGTCCGTCCGTATGTATGAACGCAAGGATCTCAGAACCTATAAGAGCTAGATACTGAAATTTTAGATGTAGGTGCTCCTATTGCCTGCACAGATCGAGTTTGTTTCCGATAATCGATAACTTACTCCGTTTCCAAACAATCGATAAAAATCGATATCGACATCCTGTTTTTTTTAGCAAATTGGGTAAATAATAAGAGCTAGAGCCACCAACCATGATATGTTGCTTCTAAAATATTATAGATATTTTAAGTATCTTTCATTTCATACCTATCACTACCACCCCAGAGCTATAAATCAAGTTAATAACCCAACTTTTATTGCCAACCAATTTAAACCACAATTTAAATGCAATTGATTTTTTTCAGAATACACAAATATTCTATGGTACAATGAGATATACTGTAGAAAATTTCATAAAGATCGATTAAGATAAACCAAAGTTATATGCAACTGCGCAATTGAATGGGGCAGCAGCTTTAAGAATTTCTGTATACATGTACACACACACATTCATGCGCGTCTGCTTCGCATTCTAATAGCATGGTAATTGCATCTTTTTTTTGTAATGTTATTTAGTTCCTTTTTTTATCATAAGTACTTAATTGTTGGTGTGGCTGCTGAGTAGAGGCATAGCAAGTGGTGTGGTCTGTCGCGAGTTCGAGCCCTACCGGGGAAAGTATTATTTTTTTTTTTTTTTGCTGGTGTGGTTGTTGAGTAGAGTCGACAGTAAGTAATACGGTCAGTTGCAAATTCGAGCCCTGCCAAGGGAACTTTTTTTATTAATTTATTTGGTGTTGGAATAAGAGGGTTCAGGGTATTCCCTTGTCTTATTCTGATTATGTATAATTCGCACAAACAAATGTGATGATATTTTCTACTCAACGTGGTTTGATATTATTGAACATTTTTGGTTGACTTTCAAGTCTTTTTTTTTGCTAACACTTTGTGATTCCGTTTATCGTAAACTTTTTTTAGACTCTTTTGAGCTTTTTTTTAAAACAGTCTTTTTCCTTCTGTTGGTAATTGTTAATACTTCTTTTAGAGACACACTGTATTTCCGTGTATAGGAAATTTTTAATGCTCTTATCGTGAGCAATTCTGAAATGTATATCGGCACTTTGGTCACTCGCGAATCACTATTGATATTTTTTATACCCTTGCTCAGGGTATTATAATATTGTCATGAAATGTGTAACGCATAGAAGTAGACAATCCGACCCCATAAAGTATATATATTCTTGATCAGCATCAACAGCCGAGTCGATAGAGCCATTCTCGTTTGTCCGTTTGTCTGTTTTTATGCCAACTAGTCTCTCAGTTTTAAAGCTAAAAGTCCCTCTTTCTGTTGCACGCAGCACATATGTTAAAACCAGCTGGATCGAACCACTATATCATATAGCTGCCATAGGAACTATCGGTCGAAAACGAAGTTTTTGTATGAAAAAACAGTTTGTTTATCAAGATATCTTGACCAAACTCGGCGATTGTTAGTTTTACTAAGCTCCTAGTATATATGTAAAATCCTATTAAGATCGGACCACTATATCATATAGCTCCCATAGGAACGATTGGTCGAAAATTAAGTTTTTGTATGAAAATACATTTTGTTTATCAAGATATCTTGACTAAACTCGGCATTACCTATTTTCCCTGTGCTTCTTAGATACGGGCAAAGCACTATAAGCATTATGAAAAGGTTGGGTCTGCAAGGGTTTCGATCTTCGATCTTAGCCTTTCTTTCTCCTTATGTTAATTATCCTTTTCTTGTTAGCTGGGTAGCTGGGTGATAATTTGTACACGCATATTCGAGTGAGAATTCAACTGCATTCCAAATTTGCTGCATGTTGTTCTCCACGGCATCCAGTTGAATCTTTATCTCAGGCGTTATAATGTTGTCGTCGGATTAAAAAAAAATTGGTCTTCGTCAACGATTTCGTTTGGTTTCGGCTGTACAGAAGGCAAATTGTGTTATGTCATTTGTCATTTTCTGGTTCGATTTTGCGATGTTGCTGCATGGTATGACGACTGCAGACGACCGTTACGATCACGTCGGGGTCACCACTTTTGTTATCCTGAGTAACTAGTTTATTATTGTACAAATCAGTTTAAGTTTTCTTGAATTAGTCGTAGTTTTAATCGATGCAGCTCTAACTCTCCTCGTCGTGCTCTCGAGTCGTGATGATCCCCATCGTTATCGGTATCGATAAATGTAAGCTCAACTCGGTGTTGCCACAACAATATTCGTTTTTGTTATAGAGAATTTTATATATTCATATATATTTTATGTATTCAAATGAAAAAAAATGTTATTTTACTGCAAGGTTCACTGCAAATAGCTGTAGACAGCCGGGTGTTGTGTTTCCAATTTGTGATTGCCACCTCGCCATCTCGCACCAAGTATTTTGCAAAAGAGCTTTTGATACAAAAACCACTGAATATATAGAATTATTACTCAATGATGTATCATTGAGTATAATTATGGATGTACTTTCAATTAAATCAATAAAATTTCAATTTAAGCAAAACATCATTTTATCATTCAAAAATTATATCTTTATAAAAGCCAAGTGAAGAATTAATGTTTATATATATATTCTTATACAAACAAATACTGTTACCATAAATCTGCGCAGTTAATTTAAAAATTATTTTTCGTAAATATTAAATATAATTACGTGTTTTTAATAATTTATAATGCTGCTTATGTCAAATAAATAGATAGTCCAAAAGATGTTGATTGATGAATTAATACAAATTGAGTTGAGTATTTAGCGAAGAACCTTGCCGGTTCCACTCTGAGATGTAAACCGTCTTCAGGATGTAGTTTGTCTTAAGTCGAAGACAAGGATTAAGGTGGGGATTCAAATTCCTATTACTGGCCTTGGGGCTCAGCAATTCAGCAAATGATATTTATATTTCACGTCAATTGCCGGAGCAAGAACTTTATTTGAACATCGAGCACTTCAAATATTTATACAAAACTGAAACTTAAAGAACTAAGACATAGAACTTAAGCTAAGAATGCGCTCGAACGTGATGAGATGCGTTCCTTCTAATGTTACCATAGGCCCCTCGTCGACACTGACCTTGGCGCATTGTTCGTTGATGACGATTATTCCCTCGTCTACTATG
The DNA here is from genome assembly GCF_003285875.2 of Drosophila novamexicana. Lineage (NCBI taxonomy): Eukaryota > Metazoa > Arthropoda > Insecta > Diptera > Drosophilidae > Drosophila > Drosophila novamexicana. The sequence goes on from NW_020824904.1 coordinate 161,853, forward strand.
GAAATAGGCAGTAGGTGGCTCGGTTGCGTGCGGCAATTGGCTAGGCATATGGCATTAACTTCTCGGGCGCAACTCTCTTTTGTTGATGTTTTGTAAAAGGTGGCGTAGTTGGTAGGTTCTCATTTATTTAGCTACTATTCCATCGTCGCACTCTGCAACTATGTTGTCTTGGATTTGTATGATAGTGTGGTTATGGGATACTGTTAGAATTAGTTTTTTCTTACATACTTGCTTAACATTCGGATATTCGATTAACATGTGCATTTTATTATCAGATTGCAATATTTTGATGTTAGCTACTTCCATCAAATTAACTTTGGGGACTTCTGTGGGCTGATCAGCGAAACTTGACTTCGAATAGCTCGTAATTTTGAATTTCTGTAATGAGCATCCTAATTCGAGTCATAAGTGTTTCAAATAAATGTGGGGTGTTTAAGACTTCACCCTTTTTTGTTTCTGTATCAGTATTAATGAGCACTTGTCTATTGTTTGAGTCTATTCTATGGTGAATTGTTAGAGCGGACAAAAATGTTTCAATATGTTCTACATCTATTTCTAACAAGTTGCGCATATGCGATTGGGGGAAAAATTCGGACATATTTTTGTTGCCATCTACTATGTTAAAGAAATTGCTTGAAATTTTAGATGTAGATGCTCCTAGTTCCCGCGCAGATCGAGTTTGTTTCCGATAATCGATAACTTACTCCGTTTCCAAGCAGTCGATAAAATCGATATCGATATTCTGTTTTTTGGGCAATTTTGGTAAATAATAAGAGCTAGAGTCACCAAACTTGACATATAGCTTCTAAAATAGAATATATATATGCATTTGATGTTGGAAGAAGAGAGTTCAGCGTATCCCCTAGTCGGGAGCTCCCGACTAGAACCTCTTGCTTGTTTTTTTTTCTATTCTGAAAATAAAGGGGAGTTCTCCCTCTCTTCCCCTAAAAAATGGTATTGCTCAAGGTTATTAATACTCATGAGCTTGTTAACTTGCTGAACCGAAGGAGAAGGAGCGTAGTCTCGTTTCTTCGGTTGCGCAGAATTACGATTTTGGGGATTGTTAGCACTTTTTTGCATCCATGGGCTCCGGTGAAGGTTGAGGAGTCTTGTTGGTTTGAACAAAATTCTAGTTTTGTACAACTTGATTGAACCTAAATTAGTTGGTATACCTTTTATTACTTTGGTTTGGGGTTTCAGCTTTCTTTTGCTGATTTTTATGCCCTGGGTTTGCAGTGTTACGTTTTTATACCCTTAACCCATTGAAAATGGGTATAAGGGTATATTGTATTTGTGCAAAATTCAAATGAATGTAACAGACAGAAGGAAGCATCTCCGACCCCATTAAATATATATATTCTTGATCAGCATCAATAGCCGAGTCGATCTAGCCATGTCCGTCTGTCTGTCCGTCCGTCCGTCCGTATGTATGAACGCAAGGATCTCAGAACCTATAAGAGCGAGAGACTTGAAATTTTAGATGTAGGTGCTCCTAGTGCCTGCACAGATCGATTTTTTGAACATGATATGTTGCTCCTAGAATATTATTTATATGTCAAGTATCTTTAATTTTTTACCTATCGCCACCTCCCCGCTACCACCCTAGAGCTATAAATCAAGTTAATAACCCAACTTTTTTGTTGAGTAGAGTCGTCAGCAAGTAATGCGGTCAGTTGCGAGTTCGAACCCTGCCAAGGGAATTTTTTTTTAAATTTATTTGGTGTTGGAATAAGAGGGTTCAGGGTATTCCCTTGTCTTATTCTGATTATGTATAATTCGCACAAACAAATGTGATAATATTTTCTACTCAACGTGGTTTGATATTGTTGAACATTTTTGGTTGACTTTCAAGTCTTTATTTTTGCTAACACTTTGTGATTCCGTTTATCGTAAACTTTTTTTAGACTCTTTCGAGCTTTTTTTAAACAGTCTTTTTCCTTCTGTTGGAAATTTTTAATGCTTCATTTAGAGACACACTGTATTTCCGTGTATAGGAAATTTTTAATGCTCTTATCGTGAGCAATTCTGAAATGTATATCGGCACTTTGCTCACTCGCGAATCACTATTGATATTTTTTATACCCTTGCACAGGGTATTATAATATTGTCATGAAATGTGTAACGCATAGAAGGAGACATCTCCGACCCCATAAAGTATATATATTCTTGATCAGCATCAACAGCCGAGTCGATAGAGCCATGTTCGTTTGTCCGATTGTCTGTTTTTATGCCAACTAGTCTCTCAGTTTTAAAGCTAAAAGTCCCTCTTTCTGTTGCACGCAGCACATATGTTAAAACCAGCTGGATCGAACCACTATATCATATAGCTGCCATAGGAACTATCGGTCGAAAACGAAGTTTTTGTATAAAAAAACAGTTTGTTTATCAAGATATCTTGACCAAACTCGGCGATTGCTAGTTTTACTAAGCTCCTAATATATATGTAAAATCCTATTAAGATCGGACCACTATATCATATAGCTCCCATAGGAACGATCGGTCAAAAATTAAGTTTTTGTATGAAAATACATTTTGTTTATCAAGATATCTTGACTAAACTCGGCATTACCTATTTTCCCTGTGCTTCTTAGATACGGGCAAAGCACTATAAGCATTATGAAAAGGTTGGGTCTGCAAGGGTATTCGATCTTCGGCGTGCTGAAGATAGCCTTTCTTTCTCCTTATGTTAATTATCCTTTTCTTGTTAGCTGGGTAGCTGGGTGATAATTTGTACACGCATATTCGAGTGAGAATTCAACAGCATTCCAAATTTGCTGCATGTTGTTCTCCATGGCATCCAGTTGAATCTTAATCTCAGGCGTTATAATGTTGTCGTCGGATTAAAAAAAAATTGGTCTTCGTCGACGATTTCGTTTGGTTTCGGCTGTACAGAACGCAAATTGTGTTATGTCATTTGTAGCGCCACTTTCTGGTTCGATTTTGCGATGTTGCTGCATGGTATGACGACTGCAGACGACCGTTACGATCACGTCGGGGTCACCACTTTTGTTATCCTGAGTAACTAGTTTATTATTGTACAAATCAGTTTAAGTTTTCTTGAATTAGTCGTAGTTTTAATCGATGCAGCTCTAACTCTCCTCGTCGTGCTCTCGAGTCGTGATGATCCCCATCGTTATCGGTATCGATAAATGTAAGCTCAACTCGGTGTTGCCACAACAATATTCGTTTTTGTTATAGAGAATTTTATATATTCATATATATTTTTTATGTATTCAAATGAAAAAAAAAATTGTTATTTTACTGCAAGGTTCACTGCAAATAGCTGTAGACAGCCGGGTGTTGTGTTTCCAATTTGTGATTGCCACCTCGCTATCTCGCACCAAGTATTTTGCAAAAGAGCTTTTGATACAAAAACCACTGAATATATAGAATTATTACTCAATGATGTATCATTGAGTATAATTATGGATGTACTTTCAATTAAATCAATAAAATTTCAATTTAAGCAAAACATCATTTTATCATTCAAAAATTAATATCTTTATAAAAGCCAAGTGAAGAATTAATGTTTATATATTCTCATACAAACAAATACTGTTACCATAAATCTGCGCAGTTAATTTAAAAATTATTTTTCGTAAATATTTAATATAATTACGTGTTTTTAATAATTTATAATGCTGCTTATGTCAAATAAATAGATAGTCCAAAAGATGTTGATTGATGAATTAATACAAATTGAGTTGAGTATTTAGCGAAGAACCCTGCCGGTTCCACTCTGAGATGTAAACCGTCTTCAGGATGTAGTTTGTCTTAAGTCGAAGACAGGGATTAAGGTGGGGATTCAAATTCCTATTACTGGCCTTGGGGCTCAGCAATTCAGCAAATGATATTTATATTTCACGTCAATTGCCGGAGCAAGAACTTTATTTGAACATCGAGCACTTCAAATATTCATACAAAACTGAAACTTAAAGAACTAAGACATAGAACTTAAGCTAAGAATGCGCTCGAACGTGATGAGATGCGTTCCTTCTAATGTTACCATAGGCCCCTCGTCGACACTGACCTTGGCGCATTGTTCGTTGATGACGATTATTCTCTCCTCTACTATGGAAATAGGCAGTAGGTGGCTCGGTTGCGTGCGGCAATTGGCTAGGCATATGGCATTAACTTCTCGGGCGCAACTCTCTTTTGTTGATATTTTGTAAAAGGTGGCGTGGTTGGTAGGTTCTCATTTATTTAGCTACTATTCCATCGTCGCACTCTGCAACTATGTTGTCTTGGATTTGTATGATAGTGTGGTTATGGGATACTGTTAGAATTAGTTTTTTCTTACATACTTGCTTAACATTCGGGTATTCGATTAACATGTGCATTTTATTATCAGATTGCAATATTTTGATGTTAGCTACTTCCATCAAATTAACTTTGGGGACTTCTGTGGGCTGATCAGCGAAACTTGACTTCGAATAGCTCGTAATTTTGAATTTCTGTAATGAGCATTCTAATTCGAGTCATAAGTGTTTCAAATAAATGTGGGGTGTTTAAGACTTCACCCTTTTTTGTTTCTGTATCAGTATTAATGAGCACTTGTCTATTGTTTGAGTCTATTGTATGGTGAATTGTTAGAGCGGACAAAAATGTTTCAATATGTTCTACATCTATTTCTAACAAGTTTCGCATATGCGATTGGGGGAAAAATTCGGACATATTTTTGTTGCCATCTACTATGTTAAAGAAATTGCTTGAAATTTTAGATGTAGATGCTCCTAGTTCCCGCTCAGATCGAGTTTGTTTCCGATAATCGATAACTTACTCCGTTTCCAAGCAGTCGATAAAATCAATATCGATATTCTGTTTTTTGGGCAATTTTGGTAAATAATAAGAGCTAGAGTCACCAAACTTGACATATAGCTTCTAAAATAGAATATATATATGCATTTGATGTTGGAAGAAGAGAGTTCAGCGTATCCCCTAGTCGGGAGCTCCCGACTAGAACCTCTTGCTTGTTTTTTTTCTATTCTGAAAATAAAGGGGAGTTCTCCCTCTCTTCCCCTTAAAAATGGAATTGCTCAAGGTTATTAATACTCATGAGCTTGTTAACTTGCTGAACCGAAGGAGAAGGAGCGTAGTCTCGTTTCTTCGGTTGCGCAGAATTACGATTTTGGGGATTGTTAGCACTTTTTTGCATCCATGGGCTCCGGTGAAGGTTGAGGAGTCTTGTTGGTTTGAACAAAATTCTAGTTTTGTACAACTTGATTGAACCTAAATTAGTTGGTATACCTTTTATTACTTTGGTTTGGGATTTCAGCTTTCTTTTGCTGATTTTTATGCCCTGGGTTTGCAGTGTTACGTTTTTATACCCTTAACCCATTGAAAATGGGTATAAGGGTATATTGTATTTGTGCAAAATTCAAATGAATGTAACAGACAGAAGGAAGCATCTCCGACCCCATTAAATATATATATTCTTGATCAGCATCAATAGCCGAGTCGATCTAGCCATGTCCGTCTGTCTGTCCGTCCGTCCGTCCGTATGTATGAACGCAAGAATCTCAGAACCTATAAGAGCGAGAGACTTGAAATTTTAGATGTAGGTGTTCCTAGTGCCTGCACAGATCGATTTTGTTTCCGAATCGATATCGACATCCTTTTTTTTGAGCAAATTGGGTAAATAATAGGAGATAGAGTCACCAAAGATGATATGTTGCTCCTAGAATATTATTTATATGTCAAGTATCTTTAATTTTTTACCTATAGCCACCTCCCCGCTACCACCCTAGAGCTATAAATCAAGTTAATAACCCAACTTTTTTGTTGAGTAGAGTCGTCAGCAAGTAATGCGGTCAGTTGCGAGTTCGAACCCTGCCAAGGGAATTTTTTTTTTAAATTTATTTGGTATTGGAATAAGAGGGTTCAGGGTATTCCCTTGTCTTATTCTGATTATGTATAATTCGCACAAACAAATGTGATAATATTTTCTACTCAACGTGGTTTGATATTGTTGAACATTTTTGGTTGACTTTCAAATCTTTATTTTTGCTAACACTTTGTGATTCCGTTTATCGTAAACTTTTTTTAGACTCTTTCGAGCTTTTTTTAAAACAGTCTTTTTCCTTCTGTTGGAAATTTTTAATGCTTCTTTTAGAGACACACTATATTTCCGTGTATAGGAAATTTTTAATGCTCTTATCGTGAGCAATTCTGAAATGTATATCGGCACTTTGCTCACTCGCGAATCACTATTGATATTTTTTATACCCTTGCACAGGGTATTATTATATTGTCATGAAATGTGTAACGCATAGAAGGAGACATCTCCGACCCCATAAAGTATATATATTCTTGATCAGCATCAACAGCCGAGTCGATAGAGCCATGTTCGTTTGTCCGATTGTCTGTTTTTATGCCAACTAGTCTCTCAGTTTTAAAGCTAAAAGTCCCTCTTTCTGTTGCACGCAGCACATATGTTAAAACCAGCTGGATCGAACCACTATATCATATAGCTGCCATAGGAACTATCGGTCGAAAACGAAGTTTTTGTATAAAAAAACAGTTTGTTTATCAAGATATCTTGACCAAACTCGGCGATTGCTAGTTTTACTAAGCTCCTAATATATATGTAAAATCCTATTAAGATCGGACCACTATATCATATAGCTCCCATAGGAACGATCGGTCAAAAATTAAGTTTTTGTATGAAAATACATTTTGTTTATCAAGATATCTTGACTAAACTCGGCATTACCTATTTTCCCTGTGCTTCTTAGATACGGGCAAAGCACTATAAGCATTATGAAAAGGTTGGGTCTGCAAGGGTATTCGATCTTCGGCGTGCTGAAGATAGCCTTTCTTTCTCCTTATGTTAATTATCCTTTTCTTGTTAGCTGGGTAGCTGGGTGATAATTTGTACACGCATATTCGAGTGAGAATTCAACAGCATTCCAAATTTGCTGCATGTTGTTCTCCATGGCATCCAGTTGAATCTTAATCTCAGGCGTTATAATGTTGTCGTCGGATTAAAAAAAAATTGGTCTTCGTCGACGATTTCGTTTGGTTTCGGCTGTACAGAACGCAAATTGTGTTATGTCATTTGTAGCGCCACTTTCTGGTTCGATTTTGCGATGTTGCTGCATGGTATGACGACTGCAGACGACCGTTACGATCACGTCGGGGTCACCACTTTTGTTATCCTGAGTAACTAGTTTATTATTGTACAAATCAGTTTAAGTTTTCTTGAATTAGTCGTAGTTTTAATCGATGCAGCTCTAACTCTCCTCGTCGTGCTCTCGAGTCGTGATGATCCCCATCGTTATCGGTATCGATAAATGTAAGCTCAACTCGGTGTTGCCACAACAATATTCGTTTTTGTTATAGAGAATTTTATATATTCATATATATTTTTTATGTATTCAAATGAAAAAAAAAATTGTTATTTTACTGCAAGGTTCACTGCAAATAGCTGTAGACAGCCGGGTGTTGTGTTTCCAATTTGTGATTGCCACCTCGCTATCTCGCACCAAGTATTTTGCAAAAGAGCTTTTGATACAAAAACCACTGAATATATAGAATTATTACTCAATGATGTATCATTGAGTATAATTATGGATGTACTTTCAATTAAATCAATAAAATTTCAATTTAAGCAAAACATCATTTTATCATTCAAAAATAAATATCTTTATAAAAGCCAAGTGAAGAATTAATGTTTATATATTCTCATACAAACAAATACTGTTACCATAAATCTGCGCAGTTAATTTAAAAATTATTTTTCGTAAATATTTAATATAATTACGTGTTTTTAATAATTTATAATGCTGCTTATGTCAAATAAATAGATAGTCCAAAAGATGTTGATTGATGAATTAATACAAATTGAGTTGAGTATTTAGCGAAGAACCCTGCCGGTTCCACTCTGAGATGTAAACCGTCTTCAGGATGTAGTTTGTCTTAAGTCGAAGACAGGGATTAAGGTGGGGATTCAAATTCCTATTACTGGCCTTGGGGCTCAGCAATTCAGCAAATGATATTTATATTTCACGTCAATTGCCGGAGCAAGAACTTTATTTGAACATCGAGCACTTCAAATATTCATACAAAACTGAAACTTAAAGAACTAAGACATAGAACTTAAGCTAAGAATGCGCTCGAACGTGATGAGATGCGTTCCTTCTAATGTTACCATAGGCCCCTCGTCGACACTGACCTTGGCGCATTGTTCGTTGATGACGATTATTCTCTCCTCTACTATGGAAATAGGCAGTAGGTGGCTCGGTTGCGTGCGGCAATTGGCTAGGCATATGGCATTAACTTCTCGGGCGCAACTCTCTTTTGTTGATATTTTGTAAAAGGTGGCGTGGTTGGTAGGTTCTCATTTATTTAGCTACTATTCCATCGTCGCACTCTGCAACTATGTTGTCTTGGATTTGTATGATAGTGTGGTTATGGGATACTGTTAGAATTAGTTTTTTCTTACATACTTGCTTAACATTCGGGTATTCGATTAACATGTGCATTTTATTATCAGATTGCAATATTTTGATGTTAGCTACTTCCATCAAATTAACTTTGGGGACTTCTGTGGGCTGATCAGCGAAACTTGACTTCGAATAGCTCGTAATTTTGAATTTCTGTAATGAGCATTCTAATTCGAGTCATAAGTGTTTCAAATAAATGTGGGGTGTTTAAGACTTCACCCTTTTTTGTTTCTGTATCAGTATTAATGAGCACTTGTCTATTGTTTGAGTCTATTGTATGGTGAATTGTTAGAGCGGACAAAAATGTTTCAATATGTTCTACATCTATTTCTAACAAGTTTCGCATATGCGATTGGGGGAAAAATTCGGACATATTTTTGTTGCCATCTACTATGTTAAAGAAATTGCTTGAAATTTTAGATGTAGATGCTCCTAGTTCCCGCTCAGATCGAGTTTGTTTCCGATAATCGATAACTTACTCCGTTTCCAAGCAGTCGATAAAATCAATATCGATATTCTGTTTTTTGGGCAATTTTGGTAAATAATAAGAGCTAGAGTCACCAAACTTGACATATAGCTTCTAAAATAGAATATATATATGCATTTGATGTTGGAAGAAGAGAGTTCAGCGTATCCCCTAGTCGGGAGCTCCCGACTAGAACCTCTTGCTTGTTTTTTTTCTATTCTGAAAATAAAGGGGAGTTCTCCCTCTCTTCCCCTTAAAAATGGAATTGCTCAAGGTTATTAATACTCATGAGCTTGTTAACTTGCTGAACCGAAGGAGAAGGAGCGTAGTCTCGTTTCTTCGGTTGCGCAGAATTACGATTTTGGGGATTGTTAGCACTTTTTTGCATCCATGGGCTCCGGTGAAGGTTGAGGAGTCTTGTTGGTTTGAACAAAATTCTAGTTTTGTACAACTTGATTGAACCTAAATTAGTTGGTATACCTTTTATTACTTTGGTTTGGGATTTCAGCTTTCTTTTGCTGATTTTTATGCCCTGGGTTTGCAGTGTTACGTTTTTATACCCTTAACCCATTGAAAATGGGTATAAGGGTATATTGTATTTGTGCAAAATTCAAATGAATGTAACAGACAGAAGGAAGCATCTCCGACCCCATTAAATATATATATTCTTGATCAGCATCAATAGCCGAGTCGATCTAGCCATGTCCGTCTGTCTGTCCGTCCGTCCGTCCGTATGTATGAACGCAAGAATCTCAGAACCTATAAGAGCGAGAGACTTGAAATTTTAGATGTAGGTGTTCCTAGTGCCTGCACAGATCGATTTTGTTTCCGAATCGATATCGACATCCTTTTTTTTGAGCAAATTGGGTAAATAATAGGAGATAGAGTCACCAAAGATGATATGTTGCTCCTAGAATATTATTTATATGTCAAGTATCTTTAATTTTTTACCTATAGCCACCTCCCCGCTACCACCCTAGAGCTATAAATCAAGTTAATAACCCAACTTTTTTGTTGAGTAGAGTCGTCAGCAAGTAATGCGGTCAGTTGCGAGTTCGAACCCTGCCAAGGGAATTTTTTTTTTTAATTTATTTGGTATTGGAATAAGAGGGTTCAGGGTATTCCCTTGTCTTATTCTGATTATGTATAATTCGCACAAACAAATGTGATAATATTTTCTACTCAACGTGGTTTGATATTGTTGAACATTTTTGGTTGACTTTCAAATCTTTATTTTTGCTAACACTTTGTGATTCCGTTTATCGTAAACTTTTTTTAGACTCTTTCGAGCTTTTTTTAAAACAGTCTTTTTCCTTCTGTTGGAAATTTTTAATGCTTCTTTTAGAGACACACTATATTTCCGTGTATAGGAAATTTTTAATGCTCTTATCGTGAGCAATTCTGAAATGTATATCGGCACTTTGCTCACTCGCGAATCACTATTGATATTTTTTATACCCTTGCACAGGGTATTATTATATTGTCATGAAATGTGTAACGCATAGAAGGAGACATCTCCGACCCCATAAAGTATATATATTCTTGATCAGCATCAACAGCCGAGTCGATAGAGCCATGTTCGTTTGTCTGTTTTTATGCCAACTAGTCTCTCAGTTTTAAAGCTAAAAGTCCCTCTTTCTGTTGCACGCAGCACATATGTTAAAACCAGCTGGATCGAACCACTATATCATATAGCTGCCATAGGAACTATCGGTCGAAAACGAAGTTTTTGTATGAAAAAACAGTTTGTTTATCAAGATATCTTGACCAAACTCGGCGATTGTTAGTTTTACTAAGCTCCTAATATATATGTAAAATCCTATTAAGATCGGACCACCATATCATATAGCTCCCATAGGAACGATCGGTCGAAAATTAAGTTTTTGTATGAAAATACATTTTGTTTATCAAGATATCTTGACTAAACTCGGCATTACCTATTTTCCCTGTGCTTCTTAGATACGGGCAAAGCACTATAAGCATTATGAAAAGGTTGGGTCTGCAAGGGTATTCGATCTTCGGCGTGCTGAAGATAGCCTTTCTTTCTCCTTATATTAATTATCCTTTTCTTGTTAGCTGGGTAGCTGGGTGATAATTTGTACACGCATATTCGAGTGAGAATTCAACAGCATTCCAAATTTGCTGCATGTTGTTCTCCATGGCATCCAGTTGAATCTTAATCTCAGGCGTTATAATGTTGTCGTCGGATTAAAAAAAAATTGGTCTTCGTCGACGATTTCGTTTGGTTTCGGCTGTACAGAACGCAAATTGTGTTATGTCATTTGTAGCGCCACTTTCTGGTTCGATTTTGCGATGTTGCTGCATGGTATGACGACTGCAGACGACCGTTACGATCACGTCGGGGTCACCACTTTTGTTATCCTGAGTAACTAGTTTATTATTGTACACATCAGTTTACGTTTTCTTGAATTAGTCGTAGTTTTAATCGATGCAGCTCTAACTCTCCTCGTCGTGCTCTCGAGTCGTGATGATCCCCATCGTTATCGGTATCGATAAATGTAAGCTCAACTCGGTGTTGCCACAACAATATTCGTTTTTGTTATAGAGAATTTTATATATTCATATATATTTTATGTATTCAAATGAAAAAAAAAATTGTTATTTTACTGCAAGGTTCACTGCAAATAGCTGTAGACAGCCGGGTGTTGTGTTTCCAATTTGTGATTGCCACCTCGCTATCTCGCACCAAGTATTTTGCAAAAGAGCTTTTGATACAAAAACCACTGAATATATAGAATTATTACTCAATGATGTATCATTGAGTATAATTATGGATGTACTTTCAATTAAATCAATAAAATTTCAATTTAAGCAAAACATCATTTTATCATTCAAAAACTAATATCTTTATAAAAGCCAAGTGAAGAATTAATGTTTATATATTCTCATACAAACAAATACTGTTACCATAAATCTGCGCAGTTAATTTAAAAATTATTTTTCGTAAATATTTAATACAATTACGTGCTTTTAATAATTTATAATGCTGCTTATGTCAAATAAATAGATAGTCCAAAAGATGTTGATTGATGAATTAATACAAATTGAGTTGAGTATTTAGCGAAGAACCCTGCCGGTTCCACTCTGAGATCTAAACCGTCTTCAGGATGTAGTTTGTCTTAAGTCGAAGACAAGGATTAAGGTGGGGATTCAAATTCCTATTACTGGCCTTGGGGCTCAGCAATTCAGCAAATGATATTTATATTTCACGTCAATTGCCGGAGCAAGAACTTTATTTGAACATCGAGCACTTCAAATATTCATACAAAACTGAAACTTAAAGAACTAAGACATAGAACTTAAGCTAAGAATGCGCTCGAACGTGATGAGATGCGTTCCTTCTAATGTTACCATAGGCCCCTCGTCGACACTGACCTTGGCGCATTGTTCGTTGATGACGATTATTCCCTCCTCTACTATGGAAATAGGCAGTAGGTGGCTCGGTTGCGTGCGGCAATTGGCTAGGCATATGGCATTAACTTCTCGGGCGCAACTCTCTTTTGTTGATATTTTGTAAAAGGTGGCGTGGTTGGTAGGTTCTCATTTATTTAGCTACTATTCCATCGTCGCACTCTGCAACTATGTTGTCTTGGATTTGTATGATAGTGTGGTTATGGGATACTGTTAGAATTAGTTTTTTCTTACATACTTGCTTAACATTCGGGTATTCGATTAACATGTGCATTTTATTATCAGATTGCAATATTTTGATGTTAGCTACTTCCATCAAATTAACTTTGGGGACTTCTGTGGGCTGATCAGCGAAACTTGACTTCGAATAGCTCGTAATTTTGAATTTCTGTAATGAGCATTCTAATTCGAGTCATAAGTGTTTCAAATAAATGTGGGGTGTTTAAGACTTCACCCTTTTTTGTTTCTGTATCAGTATTAATGAGCACTTGTCTATTGTTTGAGTCTATTCTATGGTGAATTGTTAGAGCGGACAAAAATGTTTCAATATGTTCTACATCTATTTCTAACAAGTTTCGCATATGCGATCGGGGGAAAAATTCGGACATATTTTTGTTGCCATCTACTATGTTAAAGAAATTTCTTGAAATTTTAGATGTAGATGCTCCTAGTTCCCGCTCAGATCGAGTTTGTTTCCGATAATCGATAACTTACTCCGTTTCCAAGCAGTCGATAAAATCGATATCGATATTCTGTTTTTTGGGCAATTTTGGTAAATAATAAGAGCTAGAGTCACCAAACTTGACATATAGCTTCTAAAATAGAATATATATATGCATTTGATGTTGGAAGAAGAGAGTTCAGCGTATCCCCTAGTCGGGAGCTCCCGACTAGAACCTCTTGCTTGTTTTTTTTCTATTCTGAAAATAAAGGGGAGTTCTCCCTCTCTTCCCCTAAAAAATGGTATTGCTCAAGGTTATTAATACTCATGAGCTTGTTAACTTGCTGAACCGAAGGAGAAGGAGCGTCATCTCGTTTCTTCGGTTGCGCAGAATTACGATTTTGGGGATTGTTAGCACTTTTTTGCATCCATGGGCTCCGGTGAAGGTTGAGGAGTCTTGTTGGTTTGAACAAAATTCTAGTTTTGTACAACTTGATTGAACCTAAATTAGTTGGTATACCTTTTATTACTTTGGTTTGGGGTTTCAGCTTTCTTTTGCTGATTTTTATGCCCTGGGTTTGCAGTGTTACGTTTTTATACCCTTAACCCATTGAAAATGGGTATAAGGGTATATTGTATTTGTGCAAAATTCAAATGAAGGTAACAGACAGAAGGAAGCATCTCCGACCCCATTAAATATATATATTCTTTATCAGCATCAATAGCCGAGTCGATCTAGCCATGTCCGTCTGTCTGTCCGTCCGTCCGTCCGTATGTATGAACGCAAGGATCTCAGAACCTATAAGAGCGAGAGACTTGAAATTTTAGATGTAGGTGCTCCTAGTGCCTGCACAGATCGATTTTGTTTCCGAATCGATATCGACATCCTTTTTTTTGAGCAAATTGGGTAAATAATAGGAGATAGAGTCACCAAAGATGATATGTTGCTCCTAGAATATTATTTATATGTCAAGTATCTTTAATTTTTTACCTATAGCCACCTCCCCGCTACCACCCTAGAGCTATAAATCAAGTTAATAACCCAACTTTTTTGTTGAGTAGAGTCGTCAGCAAGTAATGCGGTCAGTTGCGAGTTCGAACCCTGCCACGGGAATTTTTTTTTTTAATTTATTTGGTGTTGGAATAAGAGGGTTCAGGGTATTCCCTTGTCTTATTCTGATTATGTATAATTCGCACAAACAAATGTGATAATATTTTCTACTCAACGTGGTTTGATATTGTTGAACATTTTTGGTTGACTTTCAAGTCTTTATTTTTGCTAACACTTTGTGATTCCGTTTATCGTAAACTTTTTTTAGACTCTTTCGAGCTTTTTTTAAAAGTCTTTTTCCTTCTGTTGGAAATTTTTAATGCTTCATTTAGAGACACACTGTATTTCCGTGTATAGGAAATTTTTAATGCTCTTATCGTGAGCAATTCTGAAATGTATATCGGCACTTTGCTCACTCGCGAATCACTATTGATATTTTTTATACCCTTGCACAGGGTATTATAATATTGTCATGAAATGTGTAACGCATAGAAGGAGACATCTCCGACCCCATAAAGTATATATATTCTTGATCAGCATCAACAGCCGAGTCGATAGAGCCATGTTCGTTTGTCCGTTTGTCTGTTTTTATGCCAACTAGTCTCTCAGTTTTAAAGCTAAAAGTCCCTCTTTCTGTTGCACGCAGCACATATGTTAAAACCAGCTGGATCGAACCACTATATCATATAGCTGCTATAGGAACTATCGGTCGAAAACGAAGTTTTTGTATGAAAAAACAGTTTGTTTATCAAGATATCTTGACCAAACTCGGCGATTGTTAGTTTTACTAAGCTCCTAATATATATGTAAAATCCTATTAAGATCGGACCACTATATCATATAGCTCCCATAGGAACGATCGGTCGAAAATTAAGTTTTTGTATGAAAATACATTTTGTTTATCAAGATATCTTGACTAAACTCGGCATTACCTATTTTCCCTGTGCTTCTTAGATACGGGCAAAGCACTATAAGCATTATGAAAAGGTTGGGTCTGCAAGGGTATTCGATCTTCGGCGTGCCGAAGATAGCCTTTCTTTCTCCTTATGTTAATTATCCTTTTCTTGTTAGCTGGGTAGCTGGGTGATAATTTGTACACGCATATTCGAGTGAGAATTCAACTGCATTCCAAATTTGCTGCATGTTGTTCTCCATGGCATCCAGTTGAATCTTTATCTCAGGCGTTATAATGTTGTCGTCGGATTAAAAAAAAATTGGTCTTCGTCGACGATTTCGTTTGGTTTCGGCTGTACAGAACGCAAATTGTGTTATGTCATTTGTAGCGCCACTTTCTGGTTCGATTTTGCGATGTTGCTGCATGGTATGACGACTGCAGACGACCGTTACGATCACGTCGGGGTCACCACTTTTGTTATCCTGAGTAACTAGTTTATTATTGTACAAATCAGTTTAAGTTTTCTTGAATTAGTCGTAGTTTTAATCGATGCAGCTCTAACTCTCCTCGTCGTGCTCTCGAGTCGTGATGATCCCCATCGTTATCGGTATCGATAAATGTAAGCTCAACTCGGTGTTGCCACAACAATATTCGTTTTTGTTATAGAGAATTTTATATATTCATATATATTTTTTATGTATTCAAATGAAAAAAAAAATTGTTATTTTACTGCAAGGTTCACTGCAAATAGCTGTAGACAGCCGGGTGTTGTGTTTCCAATTTGTGATTGCCACCTCGCTATCTCGCACCAAGTATTTTGCAAAAGAGCTTTTGATACAAAAACCACTGAATATATAGAATTATTACTCAATGATGTATCATTGAGTATAATTATGGATGTACTTTCAATTAAATCAATAAAATTTCAATTTAAGCAAAACATCATTTTATCATTCAAAAATTAATATCTTTATAAAAGCCAAGTGAAGAATTAATGTTTATATATTCTCATACAAACAAATACTGTTACCATAAATCTGCGCAGTTAATTTATAAATTATTTTTCGTAAATATTTAATATAATTACGTGTTTTTAATAATTTATAATGCTGCTTATGTCAAATAAATAGATAGTCCAAAAGATGTTGATTGATGAATTAATACAAATTGAGTTGAGTATTTAGCGAAGAACCTTGCCGGTTCCACTCTGAGATGTAAACCGTCTTCAGGATGTAGTTTGTCTTAAGTCGAAGACAAGGATTAAGGTGGGGATTCAAATTCCTATTACTGGCCTTGGGGCTCAGCAGTTCAGCAAATGATATTTATATTTCACGTCAATTGCCGGAGCAAGAACTTTATTTGAACATCGAGCACTTCAAATATTCATACAAAACTGAAAGTTAAAGAACTAAGACATAGAACTTAAGCTAAGAATGCCCTCGAACGTGATGAGATGCGTTCCTTCTAATGTTACCATAGGCCCCTCGTCGACACTGACCTTGGCGCATTGTTCGTTGATGACGATTATTCCCTCGTCTACTATGGAAATAGGCAGTAGGTGGCTCGGTTGCGTGCGGCAATTGGCTAGGCCTATGGCATTAACTTCTCGGGCGCAACTCTCTTTTGTTGATATTTTGTAAAAGGTGGCGTAGTTGGTAGGTTCTCATTTATTTAGCTACTATTCCATCGTCGCACTCTGCAACTATGTTGTCTTGGATTTGTATGATAGTGTGGTTATGGGATACTGTTAGAATTATTTTTTTCTTACATACTTGCTTAACATTCGATGTGAATCGAATGATTAATATGTGTATTTCATTATCAGATTGCAATATTTTGATGTTAGCTACTTCCATCAAATTAACTTTGGGGACTTCTGTGGGCTGATCAGCGAAACTTGACTTCAAATAGCTTGTATCCAAAATTGTGGGGCTTATAATATTTGATTTTGCAAGCGTGATCGTAAGTATTAAATTTTGAATTTCTGTAATGAGCATCCTAATTCGAGTCATAAGTGTTTCAAATAAATGTGGGGTGTTTAAGACTTCACCCTTTTTTGACTAGATTATTTTATTTACAGTGTCTGTTTCTGTTTCTGCGTATCTGTATTAATGAGCACTTGTCTATTGTTTGAGTCTATTAGCTGAGTTTTTGTCATTTTTATTCTCTCAGCGTCTGGAGTTCCAGCCACAATTTTTATACCCTGAACCCATTAAAAATGGGTACAAGGGTATATTGTATTTGTGCAAAATCCAAATGTATGTAATAGGCAGAAAGAAGATTCTCCGACCCCATAAAGTATATATATTCTTGATCAGCATCAATAGCCGAGTCGATCTAGCCATGTCCGTCTGTCTGTCCGTCCGTCTGTCCGTATGTATGAACGCAAGGATCTCAGAACCTATTCTTCTAGAGACATGAAATTTTAGATGTAGGTGCTCCTAGTGCCTGCACAGATCGAGTTTGTTTCCGATAATCGATAACTTACTTCGTTTCCAAGCATTCGATAAAAATCGATATCAACATCCTGTTTTTTGAGCAAATTGGGTAAATAATAAGAGCTAGAGTCACCAAACATGATATGTTGCTTCTAGAATATTATATATATGTCAAGTATCTTTCACTTTATACCTATCGCCACCTCCCCGCTACCACTACAGAGCTATAAATCATGGTAATAACCCAACTTATATTGCCAACCTATTTAAGCCACAATTTTAATGCAATTGACTTTTAGAGAATACTCAAATATTCTATGGTACAATAAGATATACTGTAGAAAATTTCATTCATTCATCATCGGTTAAGAAAAAACCAAAGTTATGTGTTACAACGCAATTTGATGGGGCACTTAGTGCAAATTGCAATAATTTCTGTATACATATACACACACACATTCATGCGCGTTTGCTTCGAATTCTATCAACAGCATTGCAATTGCAATTGTTTTCTGTGCTGCTATTTTAATTCGCTTTTTACTTCTCAATAATACTTAGTTATTGGTTTGGCTGTTGAGTAGAGTCGTCAGCAAATAATGCGGCCAGTTGCAAGTTCGAACCTTTCCAAGGGAACTCTTTTTATACCCTGAACTCATTAAAAATGGGTATAAGGGTATATTGTATATGTGCAAAAGGCAAATGCATGTAACAGGCAAAAGGAAGCATCTCCGACCCCATAAAGTATATATATTCTTGATCAGTACCAATAGCCGAGTCGATCTAGCTATGTTCGTCTGTCTGTCCGTCCGTCCGTCCGTATGAATGAGCGCAAGGATCTCAGAACCTGTAAGAGCTAGAAAATTAAAATTTTTGATGTAGGTGCTCCTAGTGCCTGCGCAGACCGAATTTGTTTCCGATAATCGATAACTTACTCCGTTTCCAAGCATTCGATAAAAATCGATATTGATTTCCTGTTTTTTGGGAAATTTTGGTAAATAATAAGAGCTAGAGTCACCAAACTTGACATATAGCTTCTAATATAGAATATATATATGCATTTGATATTTGAAGAAGAGGGTTAGGGTATCCCCTAGTCGGGAGCTCCCGACTAGAACCTCTTACTTGTTTTAATCTATCTTTATATCTGCAAACGAGCGCGTTGCGCAAACTGCATTTGGTGTTGGACTAACAGGGTTCAGGGTATTCTCTAGTCGGGTTATAATAGTTCCCTGATTAGAAGACGTCAGACTTTCTTGATGGTTCTTTATTCCATGATTCTTGGAGTTAGAGCTGTCCACCGTGAAGCAGTGAGCAGCCGTTTTACATACATGGTTTTTAGGCTTATATACAACAAGAGAGTCAGAGAGAGTCATGCGCGCACATATGTATACACAGCGACGGTCAAGCGTGAGAACGCTGACTTAGCCATTTGGGCGGTCGTTGCTATCAAGTGCGGATCATATTTCGTATGCACTTGAATATGCGCAGAGGGCACTTAGCGTTAGGCGCGCTGCGACAAAGTCGCTGCTTATGTTTGCATTATGTTGGCATAACAACAAAGTGTTGGAGCCTTATTCATATGTATGTATATACATATGTACGCATGCTACATCTCCCTCCTTTTAAAAAATAACGTAATCTAGGTAGTTATTTTAAGTATTAATGTTAATTATTTTTGTTTTTGTGTTTTTTTTTTTTTGTTTTTGTTTATATTATTTTAATATAAAAATGTTTGTTAATATTTATGTGTAAATGTATATGTTTAAAACTATGTGTATTTAAAAAATATATGTATGTTTTAGTATTTTATTTTAAATGTTGTCTCTTTTCTTTTTTTTTGTTTTCTTTTCTTAAATTCCATTTTTCTTTTTATTGTTTTGTATTATTTTGTTCGAACAATTTTCTTTGTTTATATTAAAGTTTTCAATTCAATTATTATAAAATTTTAATCTATCCTTATGTACTTTTTGTTTTTTCTTTTTAGTATCCCTAATTATTATATTATCGTTATCTTCTAACTTTTCTACTGTATAGGGTCCTAAATAAGTTGGATCTAACTTATGTCCTGTTTCATTCTTAAGTAGGACTTTATCTCCTACCGATATATCTATGTTTATAACTTTTTTATCATATAATTCCTTATTATTTCTCTTATTTTCTTCTAACATAATTCTAGCTCTTTTATATGCTATTTCTTATCTATATTTACTTTCCTTAGCATAATCATCTATACTATATAAAGGTTCTATGGTGTCTGTGCTATTAAAATGTTTTAATAAATTGTTTGTTTTACCGAAAACAAGTTCATATGGACAATAGTCATGTGCCATAGATGGGGTTGTGTTGAAACAGTAAACGAAATATTGGATCCATACGTCCCAATCAGTTTTATTAACCGATATGTATGAACGTATGTATTCATTAAAAGTTCTGTGACTTCTTTCGACTGTTCCAACTGTCTGGTGGTGGTGTGCAGTTGATGTTATGTTATTTATTTGTAAATACTTGCACAAATCATTTATTATAGAATTTTTGTATTCTGTTCCCATGTCCGTAATGAACGTCTTCATTGGACCGTACTTTAGAATAAAATTCTCAAAAATCGCTTTTGCTACTGTGTTAGCACTTTTGTTTGGAATTGGAATCGCGACTAGATATTTAGTCAGATCACAAATTAAAGTGACTGCGTATTCATTTCCATTTTCAGACTTGGGTAGTGGACCAATGGTGTCTACTATAACCCTGTCGAAAGCGTGTATTGGTGTATCAGTTATTGTTAAAGGAGTTTTTATTTTTCTTGTCACTTTTGATTTTTGGCATTTTGGACATTTTCGTATGTACTCAGTAATATCTCGAGTCATACCTTTCCAATAATAATGTCTTTTGACCTTGGCCAAGGTTTTTGAGATGCCTGTGTGACCTCCTTGTATTGGATCATCATGGAATGTAGACAATAGAGCTTCTTTTTCTTTTATTGTTTCTATTTGGGTCACCGGGTTGAGTAGCGCTACTCTGAATGAAATTAATATTTTATTGCCCATATTTTTGAAATTATCGATTGAAACGTGTTCAAAGATATTTTCCCACGGTGCCACTTTGAGTTGGCTGATTTTATTTATACCGGCTTGCGTTTCAAGCCTTTGGAAAAATTGACCTAAGTCAAGAGTTCCATTGGTATATAAATCGCTAACATCATATCTTGCAGTAATTTTCTTACCATGTTTAAAAAAACATAGCATATTTTTTACATGCAAGGTCACTACTTTACGTACTTCGTCATTGTTAATGACTTTATATACGTTGGGCTTTGAAGCTTTTTCTATAGATTGCCATGGCAATTCTATTTTTTCTTTTCCTGCGCAGGAATTATGTCTACTTTGATATCTTGTAGTGACTTACTTTATTGATCCATTTATTTGTTGTAGCTGTTGAATGGTTATTCTTGATAACGCATCCGCTACAAAATTGTCTTTACCCTTCAGATATTCGACTGTAAAATTATACTCCTCTAGTTCAAGTCTCATACGAGTTAGCTTAGAGCTTGGATTTACCATTGAGAACAAGTATGTTAATGGTCTGTGATCTGTTTTGACATTGAAGTGTCTACCATAAATATATGGTCTGAAATAAGTTATTGCCCAATGAATTGCTGCCAATTCCTGTTCTGTTGTACTTTTATTACTTTCACCCTTAGTAAACAATCTTGATGCATAAGCAACTGGAAGTTGGAGTCCATTTTTGTTTTGAGTTAAAACTGCTCCACATGCTTGTTTACTTGCATCTGTTATTATGCAAAATTCTTTGCTGAAATCTGGGTATTGTAATAAATTCGGATTTATTAGTGCCGATTTGAGATGTTCGAAAGCATGCTGACAATCAGCTGTCCATTCGAATTCTACATCTTTTTTACATAATCTTGTTATGTGACGAGCATAGTCGGCAAAATTTTTGATAAAACGTCTATAGTAGTTGCAGAATGCAACGAATCGTCTGGCGCTGTCCGCATCATGTGGAACTGGGTAATTTTTAATAACGTCGTATTTTTTGTCGTCAGGCAAGATTCCTTTATCCGTGCATTTGTGTCCCAAAAATGTGACTTCATGCATGAAAAATGAACATTTTTCAGGATGTAATTTAAGATTGTATTTCCTACATTTCTCGAAAACATCAGTTAAGTTTTTGAGCATATGTGTTTCGGAACAACCAATGACTATTAAATCATCCATATAAAGGAAAGCTTGAGAAGGTTCTAATCCGGAAAATGCTATAGTCATCATTCTCTGGAAGGAATTTGGCGCTACTTTTAAACCGAATGGCAATCGCGTGAAGCGATACGAGCCATTGCTTGTTGAGAAAGACGTTATATCTCTTGAACTTTTTTCGAGTTCAATTTGATGAAATCCTGACATTAAATCAAGGCATGAAAAGTATTTTGCTCTTCCTAGTTGATCCAAAATGTCATCAATTCTAGGCAGCGGGAATTTATCCGACAACAGTTTTTTATTAATTTGACGATAGTCAATTACTAATCGCCATTTTTTCTTGTCAGAACCTGGAAGAGATTTCTTCGGAACTAACAAAATTGGGCTGTTGTAAGGGGATACAGACGGTTCGACTATTTTATTGTCGATTAATTTTTGTACTTGTACCTGTATCTCATTTATTTGAATTTGAGGGTTTCTATAATTTTTTATGTAGACTGGTTCATCATCCTTCAATCTTAGCTTTTGTTTGTAGAAGTTATTGGTAGTGATCGATTCGGTTTCGAGTCCGAATACGTCACTAAACTGGGTGCATAAGTTAGTCAATTCGTTTTTGAATTGTGGTGGAAAATTTTTAGCTAATTGAGATAAGACAGTTTTTTCTCTATTTTCGGGATTGTTTTGAACTATATCGTAGTTCGAAAGTGGTTCATATGACAAATTTTTAATATCTACTACTTGATCGGTACTGGTCGTATTCAGTAATCGGACGAATGCATTTTTGGTTGTTGCAACTGTGTTTGCAACATAAATGCCTTCTTTAATTTCCTGGTTTGGAATTAGTACACTATCTTCATCTGATGATAGGTGAATTTTTCTGACTACTTGGGATCTTGCTGGTAGAACAATGGAATTATTACCAGAACTGTATGTTATTGGAACATAAATTGGGAAATTTAGATTATTTGGTCTCATTATGAGCCAATCTTCATTTGGTTTGAAATCTAACTGGCAATTGAATTTCTTAATGAAGTCAATGCCTATTATTCCATCACAAGGTATTGCGAAATGCAATTGTGGAATTATGTATTTACTTATCTGTATCTCTATTGAAATCAGTCCTTTGGACTGTATTATGTCTTGGCCTATGCCTTGAATATTGATCTTTTTATTTTTTTGGATATCATGAAAGATATCAGAATTTTCCTTTAACAGAGATATGTCTGCAGCAGTATCTATTAAAAATACAAGTTTTTTATTTGTCTTCACATTGAAAAAGTTTACAAATATATTCAAACTAAGATTGATGGTATGAACCGCATAATTTTCTACTGCTGAATATCTGAGGGTTGTTGAGAGTTTCCCTGATTGTTCTGGGTTACTCTAACATTGTTTGTATTATTATTATTTTGATTGTTTCGGCCTCGGTTTGAATTGTTGTTTCCATTTCCTCGGCCTCTATGGTAATTGTTGTTTTGATTACCGTAGTTATTATTTCCTCTGTTTTGGTAGTTACCATTGCCTCTACCACGATAGTTACCACGATTGTTACTACCGCGGTAGTTGTTATTCCCTCTTTTAGAGTACATCACTGTATTCACACTACCAGTAAGTCTTGTGCTAGTACGGATGTATGCACTAACGGCAGCATCCATGGTAGTGAAAATACCTGACTCCATAACGGTTTTAACACTTTCGTGACTAGTTTTACTAATCATTGTGTTAATGGCTTCTGTAGGGCTGAGCGTGTCAGCATTTTCAGATGGTATGCCTTGGTCAATATAAGCAGCTTCAAGAAGCTGTCGCAGATTTTCTAGTTCAGTTGTGAACTGAGTGGCCGTTTTGCCTTTCTGCGTTAAAGTGTCCATTTTTGCCTTTATGTTGGCGGGTGTTTCACCGACAACTACGGCTTTTAATTTTGCAAAAATTCCATCTATTGTGGTTTCATTTTTTATTTTGTTGAGGGTTGTGCCCGTTATTTTTGATTTAATCAACTCTATGGCTATTTCCTCATAAGTTCCCTTTGTTAAGTTGACAAGTCTTAATGCCGTTAAGAATTTTTCAAGACGGGTTTTCTTTCCGTCAAATTCTGGGACTGCTTGTGCAATTTCCCTAATATATGCCCTCTGGGCAGCGGCTGTGTCAACCATTATACGGCTATTATCATCACTTTCTTCACTTTCGGATAAAATATCTTTGGAATCCAGTGTGATAACAGCAGGGATTGTTAGATTTGTTAAATCTTCTTCTTCTAATTGAATATCCTCAGTCCGAATCTCAAGGTTTTCACCGAGTTCCAACTTTGCAGCTGTATTCAAAATATAAGGTAGTATTAAATTTAAATTATGCTTGTCTTTAACTGTTTGTATATTATTTCTCAGTCTTATTAACAACCTTGACGTTTCTGACCAATGTTCATTGGTTAATACATCTTTATGTTGATATATCAATAATCGAGCTTCGTTAAAGCTGTCGATCAATGTTATGGAGTGCCTATTAACTGTATCTATATGCGTTTGTCTATTTTGTGTTAGACATTTATACGCTTTTTCAAATGTCGTTTTAATATTTTGGATCCGCTCAAGAAGTTCTGGCCATTCCATAATATCGACAAGCTACTTTGTTTTTTTTTTTTAGATTAATCTGGGATATTCTTACTATTCATTATTATTTATTCTTTTTTCTTTTTTTTTTGTTTAACTGGTATCTTATAGTTATTATATTGTCAATTATGATTAATCATTGTTGTTTGTGCTGTGCAAATTTAAATTTTGTCCAAGTCATTTGCTCGGCTCATGAATCTTTTCTTTAGGCATTTGTTATGCAGTTTATATATTTTATAAAAACATTATAACAACTATGATTATCAGTAATATATTTGTTAATTTTAAATCGGTGTTGTTTGATTCAACTTTATTTATAACGTTAGCAGTGGAATCCACTGACTTAACGTCTAATAGTCCCATTTTGGAGTTCTGTTCAAAATTATGATTCGATTGAATTAGAAAATCTTTGGAAAACTTGCTTATTGCATTACTATTCATAAATGGAACATTTTTCCTGCCTGTGGCTTCAATTTGATTCGATTTGTTTTTTTTTTCTTCTTATTTCTGATTAAACTGACTGAACTGAAAACTTATTATTTTTTTTTTTATTTTTAAAATTTCAAATTTATTTGGAATTTAAGATTTGGATTAATTTGTTTGCTACTGGGTAATTTACCCAGTGCCTGAGACGTGTAAAAAAAAATTTTTCTTTTTTTTTTGACATAGCAACCTGCCTAATTTTTTAGTTTGGCTTTATGGGCCTCACTTCTGATTGGGCAAAAGATTTTCTGCTCAATTTTACATAAATTGTTTCGATAATAATATATATATTTTAAAATTATAGCTGGTGTCCGCTGTTCCTGTTCTTCCGCGTCAGCTGCTCATCACCATTATGGTTGCGCTGACGCTCCCTTCGATGGCGCAAGGGGCGGGGGTGCCTCTCGCGCTTGTTGATTTCTCAGCTGCTGTTGTCCTGGGCCTATGGGCTCAGGCGGAATCGGTGCCGGTCTTCGCACAGGTTATTGCCTTACCAGGCAAGTCGATCTGCAGTGTGGGCTGTCCAGAGGTCCAGGGCAATCTGCTGGGCATTGCTGGACGTACTTAGGCACTTTGCTTTTGGGAGGTGGTGTGGTTATTGCTTTGTTATTAACAATTTGAATATTTTTGATATTCACTGAGTGAGTCTGTGGTGTAGGCTTTTCTTTAATTTGTTTCAGCTGTTGCTGATAAAAGTGAAGCATGGCCTGCAGCCTTGCTGTTGCTTTCCACGGTGTGTTGGCCTTGGGTGAATATAATTGCCACTTAATGTGAGCAATTTCTTTATTCAATTTTTTAACCCGGCCACCGCGACCCATAACACTCACTACACTCTACTCACTCAGCCTTTTTTTTGTGTTAATTTTTATTTCGCCTTTGCTTGTTGTTGATGCCTCCCTCTGCTGGAATCCGTCCTGTCACGGTCGCCATATAATAGTTCCCTGATTAGAAGACGTCAGACTTTCTTGATGGTTCTTTATTCCATGATTCTTGGAGTTAGAGCTGTCCACCGTGAAGCAGTGAGCAGCCGTTTTACATACATGGTTTTTAGGCTTATATACAACAAGAGAGTCAGAGAGAGTCATGCGCGCACATATGTATACACAGCGACGGTCAAGCGTGAGAACGCTGACTTAGCCATTTGGGCGGTCGTTGCTATCAAGTGCGGATCATATTTCGTATGCACTTGAATATGCGCACAGGGCACTTAGCGTTAGGCGCGCTGCGACAAAGTCGCTGCTTATGTTTGCATTATGTTGGCATAACAACAAAGTGTTGCAGCCTTATTCATATGTATGTATATACATATGTACGCATGCTACAATTCGTTTTTGTTATAGAGAATTTTATATATTCATATATATTTTATGTATTCAAATAAAAAAAAAATTGTTATTTTACTGCAAGGTTCACTGCAAATAGCTGTAGACAGCCGGGTGTTGTGTTTCCAATTTGTGATTGCCACCTCGCTATCTCGCACCAAGTATTTTGCAAAAGAGCTTTTGATACAAAAATATATAGAATTATTACTCAATGATGTATCATTGAGTATAATTATGGATGTACTTTCAATTATATCAATAAAATTTCAATTTAAGCAAAACATCATTTTATCATTCAAAAATTAATATCTTTATAAAAGCCAAGTGAAGAATTAATGTTTATATATTCTCATACAAACAAATACTGTTACCATAAATCTGCGCAGTTAATTTAAAAATTATTTTTCGTAAATATTTAATATAATTACGTGTTTTTAATAATTTATAATGCTGCTTATGTCAAATAAATAGATAGTCCAAAAGATGTTGATTGATGAATTAATACAAATTGAGTTGAGTATTTAGCGAAGAACCCTGCCGGTTCCACTCTGAGATCTAAACCGTCTTCAGGATGTAGTTTGTCTTAAGTCGAAGACAAGGATTAAGGCGGGGATTCAAATTCCTATGACTGGCCTTGGGGCTCAGCAATTCAGCAAATGATACTTATATTTCACGTCAATTGCCGGAGCAAGAACTTTATTTGAACATCGAGCACTTCAAATATTCATACAAAACTGAAACTTAAAGAACTAAGACATAGAACTTAAGCTAAGAATGCGCTCGAACGTGATAAGATGCGTTCCTTCTAATGTTACCATAGGCCCCTCGTCGACACTGACCTTGGCGCATTGTTCGTTGATGACGATTATTCCCTCGTCTACTATGGAAATAGGCAGTAGGTGGCTCGGTTGCGTGCGGCAATTGGCTAGGCCTATGGCATTAACTTCTCGGGCGCAACTCTCTTTTGTTGATATTTTGTAAAAGGTGGCGTAGTTGGTAGGTTCTCATTTATTTAGCTACTATTCCATCGTCGCACTCTGCAACTATGTTGTCTTGGATTTGTATGATAGTGTGGTTATGGGATACTGTTAGAATTATTTTTTTCTTACATACTTGCTTAACATTCGATGTGAATCGAATGATTAATATGTGTATTTCATTATCAGATTGCAATATTTTGATGTTAGCTACTTCCATCAAATTAACTTTGGGGACTTCTGTGGGCTGATCAGCGAAACTTGACTTCAAATAGCTTGTACCCAAAATTGTGGGGCTTATAATATTTGATTTTGCAAGCGTAATCGTAAGTATTAAATTTTGAATTTCTGTAATGAGCATCCTAATTCGAGTCATAAGTGTTTCAAATAAATGTGGGGTGTTTAAGACTTCACCCTTTTTTGACTAGATTATTTTATTTACAGTGTCTGTTTCTGTTTCTGCGTATCTGTATTAATGAGCACTTGTCTATTGTTTGAGTCTATTAGCTGAGTTTTTGTCATTTTTATTCTCTCAGCGTCTGGAGTTCCAGCCACAATTTTTATACCCTGAACCCATTAAAAATGGGTACAAGGGTATATTGTATTTGTGCAAAATCCAAATGTATGTAATAGGCAGAAAGAAGCATCTCCGACCCCATAAAGTATATATATTCTTGATCAGCATCAATAGCCGAGTCGATCTAGCCATGTCCGTCTGTCTGTCCGTCCGTCTGTCCGTATGTATGAACGCAAGGATCTCAGAACCTATTCTTCTAGAGACATGAAATTTTAGATGTAGGTGCTCCTAGTGCCTGCACAGATCGAGTTTGTTTCCGATAATCGATAACTTACTTCGTTTCCAAGCATTCGATAAAAATCGATATCAACATCCTGTTTTTTGAGCAAATTGGGTAAATAATAAGAGCTAGAGTCACCAAACATGATATGTTGCTTCTAGAATATTATATATATGTCAAGTATCTTTCACTTTATACCTATCGCCACCTCCCCGCTACCACTACAGAGCTATAAATCATGGTAATAACCCAACTTATATTGCCAACCTATTTAAGCCACAATTTTAATGCAATTGACTTTTAGAGAATACTCAAATATTCTATGGTACAATAAGATATACTGTAGAAAATTTCATTCATTCATCATCGGTTAAGAAAAAACCAAAGTTATGTGTTACAACGCAATTTGATGGGGCACTTAGTGCAAATTGCAATAATTTCTGTATACATATACACACACACATTCATGCGCGTTTGCTTCGAATTCTATCAACAGCATTGCAATTGCAATTGTTTTCTGTGCTGCTATTTTAATTCGCTTTTTACTTCTCAATAATACTTAGTTATTGGTTTGGCTGTTGAGTAGAGTCGTCAGCAAATAATGCGGCCAGTTGCAAGTTCGAACCTTTCCAAGGGAACTCTTTTTATACCCTGAACTCATTAAAAATGGGTATAAGGGTATATTGTATATGTGCAAAAGGCAAATGCATGTAACAGGCAAAAGGAAGCATCTCCGACCCCATAAAGTATATATATTCTTGATCAGTACCAATAGCCGAGCCGATCTAGCTATGTTCGTCTGTCTGTCCGTCCGTCCGTCCGTATGAATGAGCGCAAGGATCTCAGAACCTGTAAGAGCTAGAAAATTAAAATTTTTGATGTAGGTGCTCCTAGTGCCTGCGCAGACCGAATTTGTTTCCGATAATCGATAACTTACTCCGTTTCCAAGCATTCGATAAAAATCGATATTGATTTCCTGTTTTTTGGGAAATTTTGGTAAATAATAAGAGCTAGAGTCACCAAACTTGACATATAGCTTCTAATATAGAATATATATATGCATTTGATATTTGAAGAAGAGGGTTAGGGTATCCCCTAGTCGGGAGCTCCCGACTAGAACCTCTTACTTGTTTTAATCTATCTTTATATCTGCAAACGAGCGCGTTGCGCAAACTGCATTTGGTGTTGGACTGACAGGGTTCAGGGTATTCTCTAGTCGGGTTATAATAGTTCCCTGATTAGAAGACGTCAGACTTTCTTGATGGTTCTTTATTCAATGATTCTTGGAGTTAGAGCTGTCCACCGTGAAGCAGTGAGCAGCCGTTTTACATACATGGTTTTTAGGCTTATATATAACAAGAGAGTCAGAGAGAGTCATGCGCGCACATATGTATACACAGCGACGGTCAAGCGTGAGAACGCTGACTTAGCCATTTGGGCGGTCGTTGTTATCAAGTGCGGATCATATTTCGTATGCACTTGAATATGCGCAGAGGGCACTAGCGTTAGGCGCGCTGCGACAAAGTCGCTGCTTATGTTTGCATTATGTTGGCATAACAACAAAGTGTTGCAGCCTTATTCATATGTATGTATATACATATGTACGCATGCTACATCTCCCTCCTTTTAAAAAATAACGTAATCTATGTAGTTATTTTAAGTATTAATGTTAATTATTTTTGTTTTTGTGTTTTTTTTTTTTGTTTTTGTTTATATTATTTTAATATAAAATTGTTTGTTAATATTTATGTGTAAATGTATATGTTTAAAACTATGTGTATTTAAAAAAATATATGTATGTTTTAATATTTTATTTTAAATGTTGTCTCTTTTCTTTTTTTTTTTTTGTTTCCTTTTCTTAAATTCCATTTTCCTTTTTATTGTTTTGTATTATTTTGTTCGAACAATTTTCTTTGTTTATATTAAAGTTTTCAATTCAATTATTATAAAATTTTAATCTTTCCTTATGTACTTTTTGTTTTTTCTTTTTAGTATCCCTAATTATTATATTATCGTTATCTTCTAACTTTTCTACTGTATAGGGTCCTAAATAAGTTGGATCTAATTTATGTCCTGTTTCATTCTTAAGTAGGACTTTATCTCCTACCGATATATCTATGTTTATAACTTTTTTATCATATAATTCCTTATTATTTCTCTTATTTTCTTCTAACATATTTCTAGCTCTTTTATATGCTATTTCTAATCTATATTTACTTTCCTTTGCATAATCATCTATACTATATAAAGGTTCTATGGTGTCTGTGCTATTAAAATGTTTTAATAAATTGTTTGTTTTACCGAAAACAAGTTCATATGGACAATAGTCATGTGCCATAGATGGGGTTGTGTTGAAACAGTAAACGAAATATTGGATCCATACGTCCCAATCAGTTTTATTAACCGATATGTATGAACGTATGTATTCATTAAAAGTTCTGTGACTTCTTTCGACTGTTCCAACTGTCTGGTGGTGGTATGCAGTTGATGTTATGTTATTTATTTGTAAATACTTGCACAAATCATTTATTATAGAATTTTTGTATTCTGTTCCCATGTCCGTAATGAACGTCTTCATTGGACCGTACTTTAGAATAAAATTCTCAAAAATCGCTTTTGCTACTGTGTTAGCACTTTTGTTTGGAATTGGAATCGCGACTAGATATTTAGTCAGATCACAAATTAAAGTGACTGCGTATTCATTTCCATTTTCAGACTTGGGTAGTGGACCAATGGTGTCTACTACTACCCTGTCGAAACGTGTATTGGTGTATCAGTTATTGTTAAAGGAGTTTTTATTTTTCTTGTCACTTTTGATTTTTGGCATTTTGGACATTTTCGTATGTACTCAGTAATATTTCGAGTCATACCTTTAAAATAATAATGTCTTTTGACCTTGGCCAAGGTTTTTGAGATGCCTGTGTGACCTCCTTGTATTGGATCATCATGGAATGTAGACAATAGAGCTTCTTTTTCTTTTATTGTTTCTATTTGGGTCACCGGGTTGAGTAGCGCTACTCTCAATGAAATTAATATTTTATTGCCCATATTTTTGAAATTATCGATTGAAACGTGTTCAAAGATATTTTCCCACGGTGCCACTTTGAGTTGGCTGATTTTATTTATACCGGCTTGCGTTTCAAGCCTTTGGAAAAATTGACCTAAGTCAAGAGTTCCATTGGTGTATAAATCGCTAACATCATATCTTGCAGTAATTTTCTTACCATGTTTAAAAAAACATAGCATATTTTTTACATGCAAGGTCACTACTTTACGTACTTCGTCATTGTTAATGACTTTATATACGTTGGACGTTGAAGCTTTTTCTATAGATTGCCATGGCAATTCTATTTTTTCTTTTCCTGCGCAGGAATTTTGTCTACTTTGATATCTTGTAGTGACTTTCTTTATTGATCCATTTATTTGTTGTAGCTGTTGAATGGTTATTCTTGATAACGCATCCGCTACAAAATTGTCTTTACCCTTCAGATATTCGACTGTAAAATTATACTCCTCTAGTTCAAGTCTCATACGAGTTAGCTTAGAGCTTGGATTTACCATTGAGAACAAGTATGTTAATGGTCTGTGATCTGTTTTGACATTGAAGTGTCTACCATAAATATATGGTCTGAAGTAAGTTATTGCCCAATGAATTGCTGCCAATTCCTGTTCTGTTGTACTTTTATTACTTTCACCCTTAGTAAACGATCTTGATGCATAAGCAACTGGAAGTTGGAGTCCATTTTTGTTTTGAGTTAAAACTGCTCCACATGCTTGTTTACTTGCATCTGTTATTATGCAAAATTCTTTGCTGAAATCTGGGTATTGTAATAAATTCGGATTTATTAGTGCCGATTTGAGATGTTCGAAAGCATGCTGACAATCAGCTGTCCATTCGAATTCTACATCTTTTTTACATAATCTTGTTATGTGACGAGCATAGTCGGCAAAATTTTTGATAAAACGTCTATAGTAGTTGCAGAATGCAACGAATCGTCTGGCGCTGTCCGCATCATGTGGAACTGGGTAATTTTTAATAGCGTCGT
The DNA here is from genome assembly GCF_003285875.2 of Drosophila novamexicana. Lineage (NCBI taxonomy): Eukaryota > Metazoa > Arthropoda > Insecta > Diptera > Drosophilidae > Drosophila > Drosophila novamexicana. Next base: position 193,667 of record NW_020824904.1, read on the forward strand.
ATTTTTTGTCGTCAGGCAAGATTCCTTTATCCGTGCATTTGTGTCCCAAAAATGTGACTTCATGCATGAAAAATGAACATTTTTCAGGATGTAATTTAAGATTGTATTTCCTACATTTCTCGAAAACATCAGTTAAGTTTTTGAGCATATGTGTTTCGGAACAACCAATGACTATTAAATCATCCATATAAAGGAAAGCTTGAGAAGGTTCTAATCCGGAAAATGCTATAGTCATCATTCTCTGGAAGGAATTTGGCGCTACTTTTAAACCGAATGGCAATCGCGTGAAGCGATACGAGCCATTGCTTGTTGAGAAAGACGTTATATCTCTTGAACTTTTTTCGAGTTCAATTTGATGAAATCCTGACATTAAATCAAGGCATGAAAAGTATTTTGCTCTTCCTAGTTGATCCAAAATGTCATCAATTCTAGGCAGCGGGAATTTATCCGACAACAGTTTTTTATTAATTTGACGATAGTCAATTACTAATCGCCATTTTTTCTTGTCAGAACCTGGAAGAGATTTCTTCGGAACTAACAAAAGTGGTCTGTTATAAGGGGATACAGACGGTTCGACTATTTTATTGTCGATTAATTTTTGTACTTGTACCTGTATCTCATTTATTTGACTTTGAGGGTTTCTATATTTTTTATGTAGACTGGTTCATCATCCTTCAATCTTAGCTTTTGTTTGTAGAAGTTATTGGTAGTGATCGATTCGGTTTCGAGTCCGAATACGTCACTAAACTGGGTGCATAAGTTAGTCAATTCGTTTTTGAATTGTGGTGGAAAATTTTTAGCTAATTGAGATAAGACAGTTTTTTCTCTATTTTCGGGATTGTTTTGAACTATATCGTAGTTCGAAAGTGGTTTATATGACAAATTTTTAATATCTACTACTTGATCGGTACTGGTCGTATTCAGTAATCGGACAAATGCATTTTTGGTTGTTGCAACTGTGTTTGCAACATAAATGCCTTCTTTAATTTCCTGGTTTGGAATTAGTACACTATCTTCATCTGATGATAGGTGAATTTTTCTGACTACTTGGGATCTTGCTGGTAGAACAATGGAATTATTACCAGAACTGTATGTTATTGGAACATAAATTGGGAAATTTAGATTATTTGGTCTCATTATGAGCCAATCTTCATTTGGTTTGAAATCTAACTGGCAATTGAATTTCTTAATGAAGTCAATGCCTATTATTCCATCACAAGGTATTGCGAAATGCAAATCTACTAAGTGAAAATCGTGTGGAATTATGTATTTACTTGTCTGTATGTCTATTGAAATCAGTCCTTTGGACTGTATTATGTCTTGGCCTATGCCTTGAATATTGATCTTCTTATTTATTTGGATATCATGAAAGATATCAGAATTTTCCTTTAACAGAGATATGTCTGCACCAGTATCTATTAAAAATACAAGTTTTTTATTTGTCTTCACATTGAAAAAGTTTACAAATATATTCAAACTAAGATTGATGGTATGAACCGCATAATTTTCTACTGCTGAATATCTGAGGGTTGTTGAGAGTTTCTCTGATTGTTCTGGGTTACTCTAACATTGTTTTTATTATTATTATTTTGATTGTTTCGGCCTCGGTTTGAATTGTTGTTTCCATTTCCTCGGCCTCTATGGTAATTGTTGTTTTGATTACCGTAGTTATTATTTCCTCTGTTTTGGTAGTTACCATTGCCTCTACCACGATAGTTACCACGATTGTTATTACCGCGGTAGTTGTTATTCCCTCTTTTAGAGTACATCACTGTATTCACACTACCAGTAAGTCTTGTGCTAGTACGGATGTATGCACTAACGGCAGCATCCATGGTAGTGAAAATACCTGACTCCATAACGGTTTTAACACTTTCGTGACTAGTTTTACTAATCATTGTGTTAATGGCTTCTGTAGTGCTGAGCGTGTCAGCATTTTCAGATGGTATGCCTTGGTCAATATAAGCTTCAAGAAGCTGTCGCAGATTTTCTAGTTCAGTTGTGAACTGAGTGGCTGTTTTGCCTTTCTGCGTTAAAGTGTCCATTTTTGCCTTTATGTTGGCGGGTGTTTCACCGACAACTACGGCTTTTAATTTTGCAATAATTCCATCTATTGTGGTTTCATTTTTTATTTTGTTGAGGGTTGTGCCCGTTATTTTTGATTTAATCAACTCTATGGCTATTTCCTCATAAGTTCCCTTTGTTAAGTTGACAAGTCTTAATGCCGTTAAGAATTTTTCAAGACGGGTTTTCTTTCCGTCAAATTCTGGGACTGCTTGTGCAATTTCCCTAATATATGCCCTCTGGGCAGCGGCTGTGTCAACCATTATACGGCTATTATCATCACTTTCTTCACTTTCGGATAAAATATCTTTGGAATCCAGTGTGATAACAGCAGGGATTGTTAGATTTGTTAAATCTTCTTCTTCTAATTGAATATCCTCAGTCCGAATCTCAAGGTTTTCACCGAGTTCCAACTTTGCAGGTGTATTCAAAATAGAAGGTAGTATTAAATTTAAATTATGCTTGTCTTTAACTGTTTGTATATTATTTCTCAGTCTTATTAACAACCTTGACGTTTCTGACCAATGTTCATTGGTTAATACATCTTTATGTTGATATATCAATAATCGAGCTTCGTTAAAGCTGTCGATCAATGTTATGGAGTACCTATTAACTGTACTATATGCGTTTGTCTATTTTGTGTTAGACATTTATACGCTTTTTCAAATGTCGTTTTAATATTTTGGATCCGCTCAAGAAGTTCTGGCCATTCCATAATATCGACAAGCTACTTTGTTTTTTTTTTTTAGATTATTCTGGGATATTCTTACTATTCATTATTATTTATTTTTTTTTCTTTTTTTTTTTGCTTAACTGGTATCTTATAGTTATTATATTGTCAATTATGATTAATCATTGTTGTTTGTGCTGTGCAAATTTAAATTTTGTCCAAGTCATTTGCTCGGCTCATGAATCTTTTCTTTAGGCATTTGTTATGCAGTTTATATATTTTATAAAAACAATTTGCACACATTATAACAACTATGATTATCAGTAATATATTTGTTAATTTTAAATCGGTGTTGTTTGATTCAACTTTATTTATAACGTTAGCAGTGGAATCCACTGACTTAACGTCTAATAGTCCCATTTTGGAGTTCTGTTCAAAATTATGATTCGATTGAATTAGAAAATCTTTGGAAAACTTGCTTATTGCATTACTATTCATAAATGGAACATTTTTCCTGCCTATGGCTTCAATGTGATTCGAATTGTTTTTTTTTCTTCTGATTTCTGATTAAACTGACTGAACTGAAAACTTATTATTTTTTTTTCATTTTTAAAATTTCAAATTTATTTGAAATTTAAGATTTGGATTAATTTGTTTGCTACTGGGTAATTTACCCAGTGCCTGAGACGTGTAAAAAAAAATTTTCTTTTTTTTTTTTGACATAGCAACCTGCCTAATTTTTTAGTTTGGCTTTATGGGCCTCACTTCTGATTGGGCAAAAGATTTTCTGCTCAATTTTCCATAAATTGTTTCGATAATAATATATATATTTTAAAATTATTGCTGGTGTCCGCTGTTCCTGTTCTTCCGCGTCAGCTGGTCATCACCATTATGGTTGCGCTGACGCTCCCTTCGAAGGCGCAAGGGGCGGGGGTGCCTCTCGCGCTTGTTGATTTCTCAGCTGCTGTTGTCCTGGGCCTATGGGCTCAGGCGGAACCGGTGCCGGTCTTCGCACAGGTTATTGCCTTACCAGGCAAGTCGATCTGCAGTGTGGGCTGTCCAGAGGTCCAGGGCAATCTGCTGGGCATTGCTTGACGTACTTAGGCACTTTGCTTTTGTTGATCTTCTTCAGCTTCGGAATCTCCTTTAATTTGGGTGGTTGTTGGATTAATTGTTGCTTTGCAATATTTTTGATATCAGGGTAGGTGGATGTGTGCGCGGCTGGTGTTTGACTTTTTCGTGTTGAAAGTAAGTTTTTTATGTGTTTAACTTCGGCATGTAACTTAACCGAGTTGTCCCAACTTATGACATTTTTGCTGTTTAACAGCTTTAACAATTCTGCCTTTCTGGCCTTAAGTCTTTTACCACACCGCTTCGCTCTGCACTCATCACACTCTACTCACTGCGTTTTTTTTTTTTATTTTGGCGATCCTGCTAGGAGCTCTCTTTTTCTTCTTCTTTGCATTATGTTGTTCCTGCTGTTGTTGTTGTTACTGCCGTTGCTGCTTTTCCATGTCCAGGTCTGGCTTGACCTTAGTCACGGTCGCCATATAATAGTTCCCTGATTAGAAGACGTCAGACTTTCTTGATGGTTCTTTATTCAATGATTCTTGGAGTTAGAGCTGTCCACCCTGAAGCAGTGAGCAGCCGTTTTACATACATGGTTTTTAGGCTTATATATAACAAGAGAGTCAGAGAGAGTCATGCGCGCACATATGTATACACAGCGACGGTCAAGCGTGAGAACGCTGACTTAGCCATTTGGGCGGTCGTTGTTATCAAGTGCGGATCATATTTCGTATGCACTTGAATATGCGCAGAGGGCACTTAGCGTTAGGCGCGCTGCGACAAAGTCGCTGCTTATGTTTGCATTATGTTGGCATAACAACAAAGTGTTGCAGCCTTATTCATATGTATGTATATACATATGTAAGCATGCTACAGGGTGCTCCCGACTAGAACCACTTACTTGTTATGTGTTATTTTTAGAACTATAACAACAATTTTTTTTTTTGAGCAGTGGTATTTAAACGATCTTTCATCACTCCACAAAACGTTATGCCAAAATGACGGGGGTCTGTCAATGTATTTTTGGCAAATTCAAGACGCTTGATTTTATTTCTTATTGTAATTTTAGGAATAACCCTAGCTACATACGTTCCGTAATCAGCTTCCCTAAGACGCCTTCGAAGTGTCATTTCACTGTTAATATTTTCGTAATTAGCAAGCTCTCTCTACTTTTAAACTTCCGCAGAATGAAACGATCGTTCGGGTCAGTCGTCTGGTTCTTCAGAGCAAAGCGCAAATTACAGCACTAAGCTTTGTCAGAATGCCGTCGACTGTATATTGTTGAGCTTGAGACTATCGGCAGCGCCGATATTCCATTCTGTTTTGGTAGCTTTCTTTATTATCGGCCGCGCCAATATCCTTTTGTCATAGAGTCAGAGTATCGAGGGGTGAAGCTCGGCACACAGCGGCGCCCAATTAATTGAAGAGTGGCAACGCCAGGCTTGCGATCCACTGTGCTGAGGGAGGGTAACGTAATTTAACGAACGTGATAGGGCACCCGATTCGCTCATAGAGAGATTAGGCGGAGAGCGGATCGGATGCCCTTGCTAATGCCCTTGGCCTCCTTCTGGGCCGTTGACCTAAATATGCAGCTGTACATATGGACAGCAACGGTGACCATTTTTGAATGTATGCGTGTGCCGAACTTCGGCGCCTATGATGATGCCCAAAAATACAGCCGGGGAGTTCGATTTTGTGAGCGATCAATGGCGGGTTTGTCATGCGCGAAAGCGAGTTGAAGTTTTTCTATGCCGGCCACAAATCATCGATCTTGTCTTATAGCATTAAAGTTTAAAATAAATCAAGTCAACGCGTGTGCTAAATTACCAAGCGGGATTTATTGAGCGCAAACTTATTACAAAATCTACAGGGAACATACCCGAGACATTGAAATACCCACCCGTTGTGATTAAGCAATTTGGAGAACACATATCGACTGAATCCCACGCCGGAGGACGCCTGCCAGGCCACCCCGGACATTCCCGCGCCGGAGATCCTGAGCGCGGCCAAGCCTCGGCGCAACCATCAAGACGGCGAGACGAACCACTAAAGACGGGGCTCCAACAGTAACGAGGCGGTCACCGGCGAGACCACACCCACTTCATGCGCCTATAAAATTTAAAAGTTAAAAATTTTGAACTTGCGCGAACAATACTCACATAAATTACCTCATTCCATCACCCCTTACCACCCCCAGAGAGCTCTTTAGGTAGGGTAAGGTAGAGTTAAGCGATTGAATATATATCTTCTACCGGTTGCTCGACTGATTATCGTCACATGCCCGGATATAGGTGTTTGCGTAGGTACTTCTTCCTAAGTCGGTGCCACGATTGCTTCATAATTTTTTTTGCGGCGACTGGTAATAACCTCTGGCCGTATTTTCGTCGCCTGTTCAGCTAAATGTTGTGAAACCAATGTACTCTGTAAAAAATAAAAATTCTAGAAATTAATATTAACTATTATAATTATAAGAGGATGCCAAGTATAATACGCACCTGTTTAAGTGAGAGAATGTCCGCTTGCATGATGAAATAATAATAATAGAATAAGAAAAGAAATGACATTAATTGTCAAAAACAATAAGAAAATACAAATAATTGTATGCACCTGATTAAGTGAAGAATAATCAGCTTGCACGAAATCATAATTAAACGACTAAGATATCCTGCAAAGCCAAATTGGAATTATAAATTAATACCCATTGTCAATAATTATAAGATGATGAAAAGTATAATACGCACCTGTGAACTTGAAAAGATATGTCCACTTGTATGAAACCACAAATAGAAGTTTGAAGATATCCTGTAAAAAAAGAAGGAGATACAAGAGAATGAGATTGTTACTAATTATAAGAAACTGCATTTAATTATACGCAGATATTAAAAGAAAACAATGTTCGGCTGAATATCCATTGATTGGGAGAGCGGCATTGACCGCCAACATAAGCTGATGAAGGCCATCTAAATAACTTACACTCGTCTCCTTTATTTTGGCGAACGAGAAGAATGTAGGTGATCGTCTCATGGTAGGGCGGGTCCGCTGGGTCCGGAAGCGGGAACCGATCTGGAGAAGTTAAGTGGATCAATGGTGTTTTTTATACCCTTGCAGAGGGTATTATGATTTTGTCGTCAAATGTATAACGAATAGAAGGTATATATATTCTTGATCAGCATCAACAGCCGAGCCGTCAGAGCCATGTCTGTTTTTTTTTCTATGCGAACTAGTCTCTCAGTTATAAAGCCATCTTAATGAAACTTTGAAGAAGTCCCATTTTCTGATGCACGCAGCACATATGTCAAAACCAGCTGGATGATATAGTGATATCATGTAGCTGCCATAGGAATGATCGGTCGAAAATTAAGTTGTTGTATGAAAAAACATTTTGTTTATCAAGATATCTTGACCAAACTCGGCATTTATTAGTTTTACTGTGCACCTCATATATATGCATAATTCTTTTAAGATCGGATCACTATATCATATAGCTGCCATAGGAACGAGCGGTCGAAAATTAAGTTGTATGAATAACATTTTTGTTTATCAAGACATCTTGACCAAACTCGGCATTAACTATTTTCCCTGTGCTTCTTGGATACGATCAAAGCACTATAAGCATTATGAAAAGATTGGGTCTGCAAGGGTATAAGATCATCGGCATGCCGAAAATAGCCTTTCTTTCTCATTTTTTAATACCCTTGAAGAGGGTATTATAATTTTGTCGTGAAATGTGCAGAAGGAGACATCTCCAACCCCAAAAAGTCTATATATTCGTGATTAGCATCAACAGCTGAGTCGATATAGCCACGTCCGTCTGTCCATCTGACCGTCTGTCTGTTTCTATGCGAAACAGTCCCTCAGTTTTAAATCTATCTTAATGAAACTTTGCAGAAGTCCCTCTTTCTGTTGCACGCAGCACATATGTCAAAACCAGCTGGATCGGACCACTATATCATATAGCTGCCATAGGAACGATAGGTCGAACATTAAGTTGTTGTATGAAAAAATTTTTAGTCGTTCAAGATATTTTGATTAAACACAGCATTTATAGATTTCGCTATGCTGCCTTCATTTTTGCAAAACCCCTTTTACATCGGACTACTATATCATATATCTGCCATAGGAACGATCGGTCGAAAACTAGGTTTTTGATTAAAAACCTATTTGCTTACCACTATATCTAGACCAATCTCGGCATTAACTTTTTTCGCTGCGCTTCTTATATACGGGCAAAGCACTCTGAGCATTATGAGAAGGTTGGGTCTGCAAGGGTATTAGATCTTCGGCGTGTCGACAATAGCCTTTCTTTCTCTTTCGACTTTTAGTTGATTCAAAGCTTAAGCATCTGAATTTTTCGGTATGAGATATATAGGAAATGGAGAATGTTTATTTATTATATGTATATATTTATCACTTATAAATAATATTAAATTTTTTTTAGTATCGTCATAAATATAGCACAAGCGTTCTAGAGACATATATACAAGGAAACAAGGTGCCATTCAGTTTCCTTTTTATGCTCGTTGTTCAATTTGTTACTATCGTAACGGAACGTGCGATATACTTACGAAAAGCGTTGGTTGTCAAAATCGTGTTCCATTTCGTAACGGTTATTGGAATACATATATGGATGTTCTTTTTGGTGCCATATGTTACAGCGCACAGTTTTGGGGCTACTGCACCAACCGTCTTTTATCTTATCAAATGCCTTCATATGTTATTATCAGCCTATCAAATGCGTTGTGGTTACCCAAGGCGCATTTTGGGAAATGTATTTACAAAAAGTTTTTCTATGGTTAACTATGTAGCGTTTAAAGTGTAAGCAAATACGAAATGGATAAGACTTTCATATAATTTTAATTATATTAAAATAATACCGTTTTAGTTACATGGAAATACCATTTCTCTATATTCTTCGAACAATGCTGGACTGGTTATGCATTGATACCACCCTTACAGTTATGGAATGGATTAAGATGGAAGATATTTTCCAATCTGTATTTATTGTGCGTTGCTATAGGCAAATGGATGCAGATTTCCCAGTTTTACGGGGAGAGCCTAAGGCGTTTTATGCTAAATGCCTAATAGGTGGAACTATTATATTAATATTAATAGCACTCATATGGAGCCCGTTATTTCTTTTTGCCCTTGTCGGAACAGTGGGCAAACCGAATGTTCCTCGCAGAGCTGATATAGCTGTTAAAATTGGACATTATGAACCTATTTATGTTTCTCAAAGTTATTCGGGTATACACCAGTTTACTGAAGATAACTATAAAGAGCTGATTAAGAGCTTTAATTTCGATATATTTGCCACTGATCACATTATGATATATGATTCCGTGGATATTACCGCAGTTAAATTTGATGCCAACTCAGTGACATTATGGAATATGTCACCACCTGATAAGAAACGTTTGTTGAGCGACTTAAATACAAGTACATAAAAATGCAAATCCAAAATGTTATTTTCAATAATAAATTTTGCTTACAGGTAAAAAAATGGATATTCGAATAAGATTATCATTTAATTGCGGCGTTATGACTGATACAATACTATATGAAACAACATACTCCCTTACCAAGAATAGGGAATTGACTCGTGAAATGCTCATAAAAACGTTGTCTGACGAAAATACTAATGAAAAAGTCGTTGTACCTGAAATATTACCAAAATTCATTACAGTTCAGAAAATGCAGGTGTATGCAAAATTTATCAAAGATTTCGATGGTGCGTATATATAATTTATATTTAATATTTATATGCTACCTACTAAGCGTTTTTAAACCAAAAACTACAAGCACAGCCGCTGAAAACCGCACTTAAGGCAGCGGCGGTGCCACTTTTATGAGGTGTTACAATTATTTTCAATACAGCCGATTTGGCATACATCAACTTGCCGGATTCATTGGATTCATTGCTTTTAATGTGGACATTCTGCGATTGTGTTGTGATCAAACCTGTACAGGTAACAGCTAAAACACCCATGACTACTACTACTACTACTACGCTACTTTTGCACCGCAAACGTGGATCCAATCGATTAAATTAGTACGTGGACTATGGCCTCAGCTGGTCCAAGTACACTGTTTTCCTCGCTATCCCTCTCACGGTTAGCTTGTATGCAACTCGAAATGGCTTCACGTCGGCATTGCATTCTAAGTGGAGTGACAATTCTGCCCGTTCCTCCCTTTGAAAACCCTAATCTAACGGTTGGTGAGTGCCTCCACCCTTGCGGACTTTGGCCATTGATCACATGCGTAGTTGATACTTTCTGCTATTAGTAAATAATAATTACCTCTGCAGGTAACGACAGCACACTGGTCACACTCGCTCATGCCATTTGGACTAACTGCCTGCTATCACTAACCAAACAACATATAGACTGGAAAACCAGTGGGCGGAGATGGGGCCTCTCGTTTTTTGACTCGCCTTCGATTTTGTTCGTAGTAAGAAATACATATGACTTGTGCGATAGAACGGCATTGCTGCTTTTTTTATTCCCTCGCACTACAGGAAACTGCTTTGGCTCTCAGTGATCTTTCAATTTGTGTATTTACCGTTGAACTGTCTTTGTGTGTATTTGTCCGCACAAGCAAAAATGCTCACAACTTCAATTTTTTTCAAAAGTCGGTGGGTTTCTTCCCTTTTGAAGGGACGAGTAGTATGAAATCAAGAAAGGGTTTGCCACGTCGTTGAGAAATTCTTGCGCTTTAGCTCGTTATCTATGGTAAGGGTACTTAAGCGTTGCCAAGTGTGCATTTAAAATATTTTCGTCTCGCTATTCACGCATACTTTCGTATTTTGTATATGAATAGAACTGTTTATACGCTTGTGGGCCTGTTAATGGCCTGTTTGCCTGTCCCTTGCAAAGTTGACAAGATTTGAAGTTTTTGTGAATTCTGTATTTCGTGCGCTAAACACACACACACAAATGTGTGTGAATGGGCAGATCATGGGAGCAAAAGAAAATGTCATTATTGGCATTCGTCAGGATTGAATAAATTGAATGAAAAGGCTTAATATGTTAAGTAAATAAAATTATGAATACTATAAATATATAATCGTTCCTTTTTATTTGGTTTAGTTGAATATTTTAAAGATTTGAATTTTTGACACAAATTTTCGCTGGTCATAAAATCAAAACTGATCAGTCACTTGACCTACATATGCAGGTGCAGGTCTTTACCAAAAGTTGACAGGTAATAAGAAAAGGGGTCAACATTCGTTCATCATTTCAAACCGGAAATCATACATAAGTAAGAGGTTCTAGTCGGGAGCTCCCGACTGGGGAATACCCTGAACCCTCTCATTCCAATACCAAATACAGTAAGCGCTCGTTTGAAATAATAAAGATAAATTAAAAGAAAAGGTCCCTTGGCAGGGTTCGAACTTGTAAATGAGCGCATTACCTGCTGACGACTCTACTCAACAGCCACACCAATAATTAAGTATTATTGAGAAAGAACAGAATTAAAATAGCAGCACAGAAAACAATCGCAAATTGCAATACTGTTGACAGAATTCTAAGCAAACGCGCAGCTTTGGGTTTTTCTTAATCGATCTTAAGGAAATTTTCTATAGTATATCTTATTTTACCATAGAATGTTTGTATATTCTTCTATTTCAAGTCTCTAGCTCTAGGTTCTGATATCCTTACGTTCATACATACTGACAGACTGACGGGTGGACGGACGGGCAGATTGACGGACATGGCTACATCGACACGGCTATTGATGCTGATCAAGAAAATAAATACTTTATGGGGTCGGAGATGCCTCCTTCTGCCTGTTACATACATTTGCACAAGAACATAATACCCTTTTTACCCATTTTTAATGGGTTCAGCATATAAAAAGAAGGGCGCGTGTCAGACGCGTGCCAATAATGAAATTTTCTCTTGCGCCCATGATCTGCCCATTCACACACATGTGTGTGTGTGTGTGTGTGTGTGTGTGTTTAGCGCCCGAAACGCAGAAATCACAAGTTCAAATCTTGTCAAATTTGCAAAGGACAGGCAGGCAGGCATAAATTGTTCTATTTACATACAAAATATGCAAGTATGCTTGAAAAACGGATTCAAAATATTTTGAACGCACACATGGCAACGCTTAGGTTTCCTTACCAACGATACTCGTCCCTTCAAAAGGGAAGAAAGCCACCGACTTTTGAGAAAAATTGAGTTCGTTGACATTTTTGCTTGTGCGAAGAAATACTAACACAGACAGTACAACGGTAGATACACAAATTGAGAGAGCACTGAGAGTAAGCCAAAGCAGTTTCCTGTAGTACAAGGGAATAAAAAAAGTAGCGATGGGTTCAATTTCGAACAAAAACGAACGCGACTTTGGACCAGCCGCACAAAAACGAGAGGCCCCAGTCTATGAGTTGTTTGGTTAGTGGTGCTGTGCTGTATGTGCCACTGTTCGGCAGGCAGTCGCTTAGCGGAGCGGCTGTGTACAACAGCTGACTCGCTTTTTTTTTTTTTTTTTTTATTTTGCGCTGGAATCGATCAGTGTCTTCTGATCTCTACCAAGCGGAGTTAAGGGTATATAGTATAGTTTTTATTTAATAACTTAAGTGATAATTACAAACTTAAAAATATATAACAATAATGGGAAAGGGATGTTTAAGTGATGCGTCTCGTTGGTAGGTCGTCGGGGTGTAGCCTTCGGAGGCGCCTCTCACTGATGGGCTCAGCCAGGGCCCTTGCGGCCGCGTTCGGATGCTGCACCAATTTGTCGGAGTATCGGCTGCTGAAGAAGTTGAGCTGATCTCCGACCTTTGTTAGGCGGAGATCGCGTTCGATGGCGTCTGTTGTTACGTACCATGGCAGGCCAGCCACCTTGCGTGCTGCCTTGGCTTGGACCACTCTTATGCGACGAAGCTGGTGTGCTGATGCCGTGCCCCAAACTTGGATCTCATATGTCCAGATAGGCGTTACCATCGTTTTGATAAGCAGTGTCTTCATGGATATGTGCAGCTTGCTTTGAGGCTTTAGTAGCCAATCGAGCTTTTGAAGCCTTCTCAGGCATTTTGCTCTCGTTGCTGCGATGTGAGGCCCCCATATGAGCCTTCGATCCAGGTGGACACCCAAGTAGCAGAAAGAGTTGGTCTGCTCAATGGTTCCTCCATCGAACCGTAGCCCCTGGCAGCTGTCTGGGCGCAGCGTGAAAGTGACGCAGGCGGACTTGGCACAGTTTATAGCGATGTTCCACATAGCTGTCCAGGTTTCGATCTGCAGCAGCCAGTCCTGCACTGCACTTGTAGCAGCTTGCAGATTTTTGTGGGAGGCTAGGAAGGCAGTGTCGTCCGCATATGTTGCCACCAGCAGTCTCGCAGGGCTGAGGTCTTCATTGCTTTGTCCTTGTGTGGGCAGGTCCGCCGTATACAGCGTGTACAGCATCGGACCGAGGACGCTGCCATGTGGGACACCTGCTTTGATGCCCTTAATTGCCGACCTTTGGTCTTTAACAGCCACATTAAAGGTGCGTCCTGCCAGAAAGGAGCTAAGGATGCTGTGCCCTATTCTATAGCACATGCATGGAAGTTGCTGCCAAATGTCTCTGGAGACTTACCATGTGCGGCTTGTGCAGTGTCTTCTAAAATGACTGAATGTGCATGTTTGTTCCACATAGATAAAATTAAAGTTAAACTTAATCACGACAACAGGGTGTACTTTATTATAAAATAAAATTTATTAAGTGTAAACATATTGTTGGAATTATAGTGTATAAATGGCACATAGGACTTCCAAGCACAGACACACATACACACTCACACAAAGTGACCAAATCTCACGCCGAAGGACGCCAGCCAGGCCCTCCCAAAATATCCCGGGCCGGAGATACTACGCGCGGCCTGGCCTACGGCGCCACAAGCAAGACTAAAAATCGTGCCACAAAAGGCAGAGCTCCAACAGGTGAAGAAGAATAAAGTCCGTTTCAAGAGCGTTTTACCACCCCTGTCTAGAGACAGAGACCAGGGAACCTGAAAGGCAGTCCCATTCTGGGTCTTCTCTAAATTGTTCAAAAATAAGAGAGACAGACAACTGTATAATAAGGATTTTTTTTCATTTTGCATAAATTAAAATTTAATTTATAAAAAGCGGGGAATAAATGTATTAAATATTGTATTAACGAGAAAGAAAGGCTATCTTCGCCACGCCAAAG